>NC_073390.1:40430555-40503055 GCF_028641065.1 Leucoraja erinaceus
GTACCTTGTTCTGGTCGCCGCTGGATGTTCGGCGACCTGCAACGACCTATGACGGATTCCGGCAGTCGCCGAAAAAGTCACGTAAGTGGGACAGGCCCTTAAGTGTTTGTTATTTGCTGTGATGATGACTGACGTTGCTGATCCAGGCCAGGCACTCTCTCCTTCTCCGTAACGAGCAGGTTGCCCATGTCAGCCAGCGCCCTCTTCACACAAGGCCCCAACATGTTGCCATCTCCCAGTAGCCGAAAGGCAGCTTTCCTTATCATTAAAATTATTTTTAAAACTATGCCAGGAATGTTATTAAACTTGTATAAGTTGCGGAGCGCCTCGTGCTTTAGGCTTCTCCATAATTCAAGGTGGTATATTATAAAGTCAAAAGGGATTTTAAAATAAAAACTTTGAGAAGCTTGATGTGACATTGTTTCACAGCTGTGGAGGTCTCTCCTCCTCTCTGCACCGTCCCGTAGGATAGTGGGAGGTGTCCGCTGCCTCCCACAGCCTCCAACCGCTAAAACAGAAGCATACTTGCAGCGGCTGATGAGATCTTTGGGGACTTTACTCGTTGAAACTCAATGCTCCTGTCTTCCACTTGTCTCTTCTTCCTCGCAACCAGGTTGACATCTCAGATCGTTCTAGCCCTTGTACTCTGAATTATACATGGAAATGGATGACCTTAGGCTTACGAAACCGCACTTCGTGGGACTTCTCCTTAGCTACTGATGCTACATTAAACACTGCAATCGGAGGCACTTTAGGTCAGGAGATCCATGCTCTCCGCAGATGTGCATGAAGGAACTACAGATGCTGGTTTAAACTGAAGACCGACACAACATGCTGGAGCAATTCAGTGGGCCGGGCAGCATCTCTGGAGAGAGGTATAAGTGACTGTAAGGGAGCAACTCTATTGCTGCGCCACCGTGACGCCCAATGATATATCCTCTTATTGTACCCCTACAACCCGAGGCTGCATTGAAACGTTATGGAGCACCCTAATGGGCCGGTCCCACTTAAGGGCCTGTCCGATGTAGGCGATTTTTCAGCAGACAGCTGGCGACTGTCAGAGCGATACACACACACACACACACACACACACACACACACACACACACACACACACACACACACACACACACACACACACACACACACACACACACACACACACACACACACACACACACACACACACACACACACACACACACACACACACACACACACACACACACAGGGCAAAGGACAGGGCAAGTGGGGGGGAGCGCTGTCTGAAATCCACACGGTACAAAGTCAAGGTGATACAGACACACACCGCGATGAACAGGAAGGTTAAGACGGCTAGCACACTGTACGGTAAGTCCTTTAAAAGAGGGGGGTGGGGGGAGTGGAGAAGGGGAGAGAATGGGAGAGAAGGAGGGAGAAGGAGTGGAGACACTTTTAAGAAGCCAGACAACTTTTAATAAGCCAGAGATACACGGCTGTGAAGTTCGGCGAGCATTTAACATTACCGGTTGGTTATCCTTGGTTCTGAAAACTCCTGCTTACGTGTTTTTTCCCCCAATGAGCCAATGAAACTGCCCGGTCAGCAAAGGTGATTAACTAAAACTACCTACGACTACCTCGACTACCCATAACTACATGGCGACTCCACTACAACTGCACCTACGATGACAGGATTATCGATTGTCTCCATGGCCACCAATGTTTGGTCGCAGAAAGGTTTTCAACGTTGAAAAATTCACGGCGACCATACTGAGGCCGCAACTAGTTCCCAGAATGCGGGAACTCCTCGCGACCATGAAGGAGACTCACCAGAGACCACCAGCGAACATGTGGCGAACATGTGGCCACCATGTGGCAAGCGCAGAGTCTCCTGCACTCGCCTAAAATGTCGCCTAAATGGCATAGGCCCATAAAAATGAACCGCATATTTGATAAGCACTTTTTTTATCCCGGATTGTTATGTCTTTGACTCGTATAGAAATTCCTCTCACAGCATCTTAGAAGCAGAGACAGTCACAATATGTGTTTCTAAAATATGTGTTTTTATTGAGGCTTTTTCTGTGGGGTTATTTGAGGGTCTGTGAAGATGTTGCCTTGTACGGCCCCATACCATGACGCTGTTCTTGTGGCAGGGTTTAAATATTCTGCCACCGATATCGGGCTTTTGAACGAACAGATGTTTACAAAGCATACAGAGAATATTTTATCGGGATGCATCATCGCAGCACAGTTTGGGAACAGCTCCATCCAAGACCCGCAAGAAATTGCAGTGAATTGTGGACGCAGCCCAGACCATCACACAAACCAACCTCCCTTCCATTGACTCCTACACCTCACGCTGGCTCGGCAAGGCCAGTAGTCACTCCCTCTTCTCCCCTCTCCCATCGGGCAAAAGGTACAGAAGTGTGAAAACACACACACACCTCCAGATTCAGGGACAGTTTCTTCCCAGCTGTTATCAGGCAACTGAACCATCCTACCACAACCAGAGAGCAGTCCTGAACTACTATCTACCTCATTGGTGACCCTCGGACTATCTTTGATTGGACTTTACTGCACCAATAGTTATTCCCTTATCATGTATCTGTACACTGTAAATGGCTTGATTGTAGTCATGCATTGTCTTTCCGCTGACTGGATAGCACGCAACAAATGCTTTTCACTGTACCTCGGTACACGTGACAATAAACTCAACTAACACTGAAACTGAGTGTGGTTTAAATATTCCACACACAGTGCTGGCTATTGAAGGAACTGAAGTTTGTTATGTGATAGAAAAATAGAAACATAGAAAATAGGTGAAGGAGGAGGCCATTCGGCCGTTCGAGCCAGCACCGCCATTCATTGTGATCATGGCTGATCGTCCCCAATCAATAACACGTGCCTGCCTTCTCCCCATATCCCTTGATTCCACCAGCCCCTAGAGCTCTATCCAACTCTCTCTTAAATCCATCCAGTGCTTTGTCCTCCACTGCCCTCTGTGGCAGGGAATTCCACAATTTCACAACTCTCTGGGTGAAAAGGTTTTTTCTCACCTCAGTCTTAAATGGCCTCTCTTTCATCCTAAGACTGTGGCCCCTGATTCTTGCCCAACATTGGGAACATTTTACCTGCATCTAGCTTGTCCAGTCCTTTTATAATTTTTTTATGTTTCTATAAGATTCCCCCTCATCCTTCTAAACGCCAGTGAATACAAGCCTAGTCTTTTCAATCTTTCCTCATATTACAGACCCGCCATCCCAGGTATCAATCTCGTGAACCTACGCTGCACTGCCTCAATCACAAGGATGTCCTTCCTCAGATTAGGAGACCAAAACTGTACACAATACTCCAGATGTGGTCTTACCAGAGCCCTATACAACTGCAGAAGAACCTCTCTACTCCGATATTGAAATCCTCTTGTTATGAAGACCATCGTTCCATTAGCTTCCTTCACTACCTGCTGTACCTGCACGCCAACTTTCAGTGACTGGTGTACAAGGACACCCAGGTCTCGCTTTACCTCCCCCTTACCTAACCCCATTGAGATAATAATCTTCCCCCTTATTTTTGCCACCAAAGTGGATAACCTCACATTTATTTATATTATACTGCATCTGCCACGCATCTGCCCACTCACTCAACCTGTTCAGATCACCCTGCAACCTCCTAACATCCTCTTCACAATTCACACTGCCACCCAGCTTTGTGTCATCTGCTAACTTGCTAGTGTTGCTCCTAATTCCCTCTTCCAAATCATTAATATATGGTAAACAGTTGCGGCCCCAACACCGAGCCTTGCGGCACTCCACTCGCCACTGCCTGCCATTCTGAAAAGGACCCGTTCATTCCTACTCTTTGCTTCCGGTCTGCCAACCAATTTTCTATCCATGTCAACACCCGACCCCCAATACCATGTGCTCTAATTTTAGTCACGAGTCTCCCGTGCGGGACCTTATCAAAGGCTTTCTGAAAGTCTAGATACACTACATCCACTGGCACCCCTTCATCCATTTTACTTGTCACATCGTCAAAAAATTCCAGAAGATTAGTCAAGCATGATTTTTCTTTCATAAATCCATGCTGACTTGGACTAATCCTTTTACTGCTATCCAAATGCCCCATTATTACCTCTTTAATAATTGACTCCAGCATCTTTCCCACCACTAAAGTCAGGCTAACTGGTCTGTAATTCCCTGTTTTCTCTCTCGCTCCTTTCTTGAAAAGTGGGAGAACATTAGCTATCCTCCGATCAAAGCTTCTGTGGAGGTTCTCCAGCCCGGACTCAGGTCTCGAGTTGGTTACGTCACCTAGTACATGTGTAGCGTTGGGACAATCCTCAAGAGTATCTCCCTGGATGAAGAGAACATCTAACCTCATCTACTGTATCTCTTGTTGAAGATGTGGATTTTTGTACATTGGCAAGACCAAATGCAGACTGGGTGATGGTTTAGCTGAACACCTCCGCTCAGTCCGCCTGCACCTACCTGATCTCCCAGTTCCCAAACACTTTAACTCCCCCTCCCATCCCCACAATGATCTTTCTATCCTGGGCCTCCTCCATTGCCAGAGTTAGGCCAAACACAAATTGGAGGAACAGCACCTCATATTTCGCTTGGGCAGTTCACAGCCCAGCGGTGTGAACATTGAAAAAATGGCCCATATGCAGGGAATGGAGGGATATGAATCACATGCAGGCAGAGGAGATTAGTTTAACTTGGCGTCATGGATAGCACGGTTATTGTGGGCTGAAGGGCCTGTTCCTGTACTGTTCTGTGTTCTGTTTAAAATCAAGTGAAAAACAACAGAGAATAATATTACATTCTTTGAGCTTTTATATTTAAAAGGAGTTTTTATTCAAAGGGTTTAATATTTGCTTCCAACTGGTAAAAGGAAGCAATTTATCTCTTTGCGAACACAATTATTGTGTTAGCACCTGATATTGCTCAGGGGCATGTCAGCGCTGATTGCTGCCCTTCATTCAAAGAGCCTGAAATCCTCTCTAATGATGGAGATTTACTGCGTATGAATAGTGCTGGTCAGCATCGCACAGGTGCCTCTGGTAGCCTGGACAGGTGACCATTGTTCCCCCAGCATGGAGCGTCACAGGTATGGACACTCCACAGCACACTGACACACACGCACACACGCACACACGCACACACACATGCACACACACACACACACACACATGCACACATGCACACACACACACACACACACACGCACACACACATGCACACACACACACTGACATGCACACACACACACACAGACACACAGACACACACACAGACACACACACTGACACACACGCACACACACACACACACACACACACACACACACACACACACACACACACACACACACACACACACACACACACACACACACACACACACACACACACACACACACACACACACACACACATTGACACCTTGATAGCGGAGTCAGGGGATATGGGGAGAGGGCAGGAATGGGGTATTGATTGGAGATGATCAGCCATGATCACATTGAATGGCGGTGCTGGCTCGAAGGGGAGAATGGCCTACTACACCTAGTCTATCGTCTATTGACACACACATACACACACATATATACACAGACACACAGGCAGACACACTCACTCTCACACACACACACGCTCGCTCGCCCACGCTCACACACACACACTCACACACACGCTCACTCACCCACGCTCACACACACACACTCACACACACACGCTCACACACACACGCTAACACACTGATGCACCACTCACATAGACACTCACATATATGCACACACACACGCACATATATACACAGACCCACTCACTGCTCACTCTCACACACATATACACAGTCATTTGCCGAGCTCTACATTGTAGTTGCGATTGCCCTGGAGTTAACGTGTGGGACTGAGACTAATGTTGACCCCCTGGTCAGAGCCGGCTGGCCTGACTTATTTCACCGACAGTATGATCAGTCCCGCCCCTTCCACATGGTTCAAACACTTTCAATAGAACAGCACTGATTAACCATCAATGGAATGTTTTAATCACCATGTGAACCAGAACCAAAATCCTGGGCTTAGTCCCTGAAAAATATGTTGCTAGTCAGCATAGTTGAAGACTGTCAAAGGCAGGTCTGTCCCAAGTACCTTGTCCTCTTAGCTTCAACGTTTATCATTGTCACGTGTAGTGAGGTACAGTGAATGGCTTTGTTTTGCTTGCGAGCTGATCAAATGAGATCAGACTATACACTAATGCAATCGTCAAAACTCATGTCCAATAGGTTGAGCAAAGGGCAAGATACAGAGGTGAGAGGAATGTAAGAGGACCTGGGACAGAGGGGAGATAGTCCTGAACGACTCAGTCTAGTTTAAATTAGTTTAGAGATACAGCGCGGAAACAGGCCCTTCGGCCCACCGGGACCGCGCCGACCAGCGATCCCCGCACACTAACACTATCATACATCCACTAGGGACAGTTTTTACACTTACCAAGCCAATTAACCTACAAACAAACCTGCATTACTTTGGACTACTATGTACCTCATTGGTGACCCTCGGACTATCCTTGATCGAACTTTGCTGGCTTTACCTTGCACTAAACGCTATTCCCCTTATCATGTATCTGTACACCGTAAATGGCTCGATTGTAATCACGTATTGTCTTTCCGCTGACTGGATAGCACGCAACAAAAGCTTTTCACTGGACCCCAGTACACGTGACAATAAACTACACTGAACTAAACTGGGAAATATGGGACAGGGACGGGATATGAGCATACAGAGGAGGGGAAAGGAGGATGGAGACTGGGGTGGTGGGAGACTGTAGAAGAAATGCTTAGGTTTAGGTCCATCATCATCATAAGCACCGAAGTACAGTGAAAAGCTATATTTAGCAATGCTGTCCAATCAGACCTGTACGACTGTGACAGTCGCTGGCAGTCGCCTAAAAAATCTTGGAACCGGCCCTTAAGTCCACTGTTATAGCCTGCACGCTATAGCTGTTGGAGTGATAGAGCTGTACAGCGCGGAAACAGGCCCGCCAAACCCACGCCAACCAGCCATCGTATAAACTCCGTACAGACAGCACCCGTAGTCAGGATCGAACCTGGGTCTGTAAGACAGCAACTCTACCGCAGTGCCACCGTGACACCCAGTTTAACTTAGCAGCATTGTCACTAGGGACCATGAGTAGAATGGAGTGGCTGGGCTTGTACACTCTGGAATTTAGAAGGATGAGAGGGTATCTTATTAAAACATATGTGATTATTTACGGTTTGCACACGCTAGAGGCAGGAAACAAGTTCCCGATGTTGGGGGAGTCCAGAACCAGGGACCACACTGGTTTAAGAATAAGGGGTAAGCCATTTAGAATGGAGATGAGGAAACGCATTTTCACACAGAGAGTTGTGAGTCTGTGGAATTCTCTGCCTCAGAGAGCGGTGGAGGCAGGTTCTCTGGATACTTTCAAGAGAGAGCTAGATAGGGCTCTTAAAGATAGCGGGGTCAGGGGATATGGGGACAAGGCAGGAACAGGGTACTGATTGGGGATGATGTACCATGATCACATTGAATGGCGGTGCTGGCTCAAAGGGCCGAATGGCCTACTCCTGCACCTATTGTCTACTGTCACCTGGAGAAAACCCACACAGGTCATGGGGAGAAGATACAAACTCGGTACATACAGCACCCATGGTCAGGATCGAACCCGGGTCTGTAATGCAGCAACTCTACCGCTGCGCCACTGTGCAGCCCAGTTTAATATAGCATTGTGGTCACTGGGGACATTGTGGGCCGAAGGGCCTGTTTCTGCGATGTAATATTTCCATGTTTCAGTATTCTCTGTTCTTTTTTCACCTGTTTTCTGACTTTCTAATCCAGCTTCTTGTACACAAAGATTTGAGTTGCTTAATTAGCTGCTATTTCTAATCACAGTGTGCGGACGTGGGCCTCAGAGACTGTTATTATCTCCGTAGGCACCTGGACAAAGGCACATTGGGAAAGCGAGAGGAAAATTGTCTTTAATTGGAGGCTGTTGTTGTAGGGGGGGTGGGGGGGGAGGGCGGGGAGGAGAAGGATTTGCCAGAGAATGGGTAGATGATTGTAAATCGTTTCTCTCGGAGTTCCTGAACTTTCAGCACCATTCATTGATCTGATTTTAGCCTGAAGAGTTATTTTGGCCGATTAGCAAACAGCCCAATTCAGATGGATTTGGCACTCGGTCTGTGAATGAAAACCGTTCATTCATTTCTATCTCTCGCTGTTCTCACAACTTTGTACCATACCTGAAGGCAGTCCTTGTGAATGAGGCCATTTTACAGATTAGATGGTGAGAGAGGCAGTTTTTCTAAAAAAATGAACATTAAAATTAAAATCTGAATTAACAATTATTGCCAACAACTGAGGGGAGCCTACAACAAATAAAATGATTTAAACTACTATATCGAAGCAACTAAACTATATTTAATTTTATGCAGATATACCTTTTAACTTCAATTATATTATTACAGAGCAATGTTTAAGAAAGAGCTGTAGATGTTGTCTGTGGAATTCTCTGCCTCAGAGGGCGGTGGAGGCCGGTTCTCTGGATACTTTCAAGAGAGAGCTAGGTAGGGCTCTTAAAGATAGCGGAGTCAGGGGAAATAGGGGGAGAAGGCAGGAACGGGGTACTGATTGTGGATGATCAGCCATAATCACATTAAATGGCGGTGCTGGCTCGAAGGGCCGAATGGCCTACTCCTGCACCTGTTGTCTATTGTCTATAAAAATTGAGGGTAGACAAAAATGCTGGAGAAACTCAGCGGGGTGAGGCAGCATCTATGGAGTGAAGGACTAAGTGACTTTTCAGGTCGAGACCCTTCTTCAGACCCTTCTACAGAGCAAGATAAAGTCCACGTGGCAAAGTTAGACTTTAAAGAGAATAAATTAACTGGAGTTTACAGTAGATGATGGGCTGGAATGTTAAAGGTACCACCATCAATGTCTAAAGTAGGGGGGGCTTCATGGCCTTAAAGTTGGAAACTACCCAGTGCCTATCAAAACGCAAACAGAGATACGTGGCAACACGGTGGCGCAGCGATAGGCATTTAGATTAAGTCTATTCCACGCCTGCCTATCAGAAACTGGCCTAGAGTCTGTTTAAGGTTGAGTTACATTTATGCCTTTTACGCAGATCAGAAAATACTCAGTATATTCATGTTCATAAGTGATAGGAGCAGCATTAGGCCATTCGGCCCATCAAGTCTACTCCGCCATTAAATCATAGCTGATCTACCTCTCCCTCCTAACCCCATTCTCCTGCCTTGTCCCCATAACCCCTGACACAAGAAATGTTAAAATACATTAATTTAATTCTACATTGGAGCCCATTGGCTCATTATTCAATGGCTTGTGTCTGAACATGGAGAAAATGACTCCAAAGACGTACAGGTTTGTAGGTTAATTAGCTTTGGTAAAATTGTAAATTGACCCTAGTGTGTGTGGGTTTAGTGCTAATGAGCGGGGATCGTTGGTCGATGCAGACTCGGTGGGCTGAAGGGCCTGTTACCGCGCTGTATATCTAAACTAAACTGAAAAACGAAACAAAAAAATCTGCAACGTAGATATCGTACCAATAAGATTTTGAAGGAATTTGGTCAGCCATTTAGAACGGAGATGAGGGAAACCTTTTTCACCCAGAGAGTTGTGGATCTGTGGAATTCCCTGCCTCAGAAGGCAGTGGAGGCCAATTCACTGGATGCTTCCAAGAGAGAGCTAGAGAGGGCTCTTAAAAATAATGGTGTCAGAGGATATGGGGAGAAGGCAGGAATGGGGTACTGATTGGGGATGATCAGCCATGATCACATTGAATTGCGGTGCTGGCTCGAAGGGCCGAATGGCCTACTCCTGCATCTAGTGTCTATTGTCTATTGTCTATTGTCTATTGAATATGCACTATAATTAGAATGCAACATTTCTGCATTTAATTAGGTAATTGTCAAAAATACCCACGGTCGGAGACCACGGCTGGGGTCGGGGTTGGCGCCACTGAGGAGTCCAGAGAAAACCCGGAGGCAATAGTGGCGAGGTCGGTGCGGCGGCCGAGGGCGGACACATGGAAGTGAGGACGCCGCTGCCGGGGGAAGGGACGAAGGAGGAGCCGGCGTGGGGGGACCGCCCGTGAGGGAAGGGGGGTAGAAGGATTCAGACCCGACGCGGGGGTACTCTGTAACTTTGTCATTGCCCTTTATGTGTCGACTATTTGCACACCTTGGGTATGCAAGCAAGACTTGTCACATGTGAAAATAAAGTGTTCATTCATTCATTCATTCAATCATGCATTCATTGATTCACTCATTCATCATTGTCTCTACCTCCAGTTATTGCCGGGTTCATCCTTGGAAGACAACTGCATTAAAAATAAACATCATTTCACAAGTAAAAATGAAAAAAATAATCATGCACTGAAAAATATACCTCCGTTGCAATTAAAGAGACCTGAACCCTTTCCATCAAAGCAAACCTGTCGTAGATTTTTAAACACTAAAACATGTTCTTTTTCGAACAAGATTACCTCTAATTTTTGTGCTATTTCCCCCAGAGGGAGGAAGGAAATGTTTTTTATAAGCTGCCTTTCACAGCTTCAGAATGTCCCCAAGCTCTTCACAGCCAATTAAGTGCTTAAATAATTGAATTCCAGTTACTGCAGTAATATGAGGAGAGTGGCAATCAATCCTTACACAGCCAGGTACCGCAAGGAGCAGTTCAATAATGACTAGATAGTTTGTTTGTTTTGTTTGTTGGTGTTGATAGAAGGTTATACAGAGAGCAGCATCCCAGAAAATGGAGTGCATCCTTTCCTTTAACATCATCTAGCGTTTAGAGACACAGCATGGTAACAGGCCATTCAGCCCACCCAAATAAGTGTGGCCACGGTGATGTGGGTCTTTGATCATACTCAAAATGCTGGAGTAGCTCAGCAGGACAGGCGGCATCTCTGGAGAGAAGGAATGGGTGACGTTTCGAGTCGAGGCGCTTCTTCAGGCTTAACAACGTACAGGTTCGTAGGTTAATTGGCTCCGGTAAAAATTGTAAATTGTCCCTTGGGGCAGTTTGCAGAAGCCAATTAACCTACACACCTTTGGAGTGTGGAGTCTTTGGAGTGTGTGACGAAACCGGAGCACCCGGAGAAAACCCACACGATTCACGGGGAGAACGTACAAACAGTGGTCAGGTTCGAACCCGTGGTCTCTGGGGCAACAACCCTACCGCTGGGCCACCGTACTGCCCAGCCGCATTGTTCAAACATCTGAGTTACTTGTAACTCCACATGTGACCCAGTGAGCCAAGTGTTCCTGAACAGACACAGGACTCGAAGAACAGCTTGCTGATCTTGCAGTTATTTGAGTAGTACTGGACAAACATAATCTGTAACTTGGACATTGACATTCCGTTGGTGTAATACACCGATCATCTCATTTATTGGGACACTGCCGTTCCAAAAATAATAAGAAATAAAGTGCAAACAAAAAATATCTTGAAATAGGTTTGTTTTTATAGACGCCCACCATAAACGTATAACTGATATATTAGTTCATTCTGTTATTCACTACTTGGAAATAATATAACGAGTGCTGTAAAATGGCCTCTGGTGCTATTTCACAATGTTCTTGTCAAAATGTGAACAAAATTAGTAAAATATTCCTATTCTCATTTTCGATTTTAGTTTAGAGAAACATCACGGAAGCAGACACTTCGGCCCACCGAGTCCACGCCGACCATCGATCACCCGTTCACGCTAGTTCTACGTTATCCCACTTTCTCATCCACTCCCTACACACTAGGGGACAATTTACAGAGGGGCCGATTCACCTACAAACCCGCACGCCTTTGGGAGGTGGGAGGAAACCGGAGCACCTGGAAAAAACCCACGAGGTCACAGGGAGAACGTGCAGAGTTGTGTTTAAGTAACAAACCTCTAGGAAAAGTACCTGTTTTGTTTACTGCAAAACCCAATGGGTCTGAAGAAGAGTCTCTACCCGAAACGTCACCCATTCCTTCTCTCCAGAGATGCTGCCTGTCCTGCTGAGTTACTCCGGCTTTTTGTGTCTATCTTCGGTTGAAATCAAGAGTCAAGAGTTAAGAGTTTTATTGTCATGTGTCCCAGATAGGACAACGAAATTCTTACTTGCTGCAGCACAACAGAATATGTAAACATAACACAAAACGGAAGATAAAAACTCAGTGTGTCTATAGACCATAGACCATATATACACAATAAATAAACAGCTATAATGCAATAATAATAATAGACTGTTATTGTTCAGAGTTTATTTGATGTCATGTTTAATGCAGCATCTGCAGTTCCTTCCTACACAATGCGATTTGACCAGAGCCCCAACCTTTTTTATTGCTTAATGCAGAAACATTTTGCAAACTCGTCATGTCAGCTTAAACTACTTTTTGGAATGAGGAGATTTACTGGCGTAACACTTGCTATTTTTTAAACTTCCCACATCTGCGGTGAAGTGTAATTGAATACGCTCAGACTGCCTTGCAGTGCAAGTATTTCTTAACATGGTAGTAAATGGCCCATCACACGTGTTCTGCCAACAATAAATGATTTCACAAGATGTTCACTGGATTTTAATCTACTCATCATCAGGTGCGAGAAAAAAAGTTATGTTACCTGTTCTTCTTCTTGCGTATGGCGTGCACAAACTAAAGTTGTAATACAACTTGTTCTGTTTGATGGTTGACAAAATTGCTGGAGAAACTCAGCGGGTGCAGCAGCATCTATGGAGCGAAGGAAATAGGCCCTTCTTAACGTCTGAAGAAGGGTCTCGGCCCGAAACGTCGCCTATTTCCTTCGCTCCATAGATGCTGCTGCTAGATGCTCCATTCATCGAAACAGGGTGGACCACGTGAAGGTTGCAATCATCACGCCTAAATGCGCCTAATGTCCAAGTGAAATTTACTAGGAAGTGAGAGGAAAATCGGACGTTTGTTTTAATTGCTGTAACGTTTAATTGATCTGCGGGACCCCATCTAATGGTTATTGTATTATAGAGTCATAGTGTCAGACGGTGCAGAAACAGGCCCGAATAATCACAAAGTCAGTGATGTCTGAAGAAGGGTCTCGACCTGATATGTCACCTATTCCTCCTCCCAGAGACGCTGCCTGTTCCGCTGAGTTAAGGGCCTGTCCCACTTAGGTGATTTTTTAGGCGACTACCAACGACTAGGCTGTCGCCACATGGTCGCCGGGGTGTCGCCTGTATGGTCATGAGTTGTCTCCTCAGTCGCCCAAAGACAGTCGGCGACAGTGGGTTTGACGCCAATGAGCGTAGCTTGACTTCTCCTGACGCAGGTGCTGTCGTAGTTGTCTCCAGATTAACGTAGGTTGTCGCCGGGGCTGACTTCGGTTATTTTTGTTGTTAAAGTAATGATTCTATTTCAAATCTTATGTTGGGGGGGGGGGGGGGGGGGTCCAGTCGCCGGTTTTTCGGTGACCTACTACGACGGCAGTCGCCAAAAAATAGCCTAAGTGGGACAGGCCTGTTACTCCAGCATTTTGTGTCTAACTACAGAAACAGGCCCCTCGGCCCAACCAGTCCATGCCGGCCATGATATCCCATCTAAGACAATCCTTTTTGCATCAGTATAATAAATAAATTTAACCTTTTAAAAATCTACAAAAAGATTAGTGAAGATTAAAAAGTTAAAATAATGAATTAATTTAGGCCTTTAATCCCTTGCACAGCTGAAAAGGTTTTGTGCTTCGACAATATACCATAGACACCAACAGCAAAATATGTTGTGTGTCGAAGACAATAGACAATAGACAATAGGTGCAGGAGTAGGCCATTCGGTCCTTCGAGCCAGCACCGCCATTCAATGTGATCATGGCTGATCATTCCCAATCAGTACCCCGTTACTGCCTTCTCCCCATATCCCTTGACTCCACTATCTTTAAGAGCCCTCTCAAGCTCAGAGGGTATATATGTAAAGGTGAGGAGGGGAAAGTTTATAGGCGGGTAGACAAAAATGCTGCAAAAATTCAGCAGGTGAGGCAGCATCTATGGAACGAAGGAAATAGGCAACGTTTCGGGTCGAAACCCTGCTTCAGACTGGGTTTAAAGGAGATGTGCGGGGCAAGTTTTTTTTATGGTGATGGTGGTGGTTTATGATGATGGTGGTGGTTGCCTGGAACGCGCTGCCAGAGGTGGTGGTGGAGGCAGATACGATCACAATCACAATAATACTTTATTAGCCAAGTATGTTTTGCAACATACGAGGAATTTCATTTGCCAAGTTAGTCATACAAATAAAAAACAACGGAACACACAAAATACATTTTAACACAAACATCCACCATAGTAACTCCTCCACATACCTCACTGTGATGGAAGGCGGAAAACAGTTCCATCTCTTCCCTTCTTTGTTCTCCCGCGGTCAGGGGCCTCGAGCCCTCCGTTGACAGGATGATCTTGGCTCCTGTAGCCGGCGGCGTTTGGGCCCTCTGTATCGCGGCGACCAAGCTCCTGCATCGGGTGGATATCAGCTCCCCCTCGCCGGAAATCAGACCCCCGGGGCTGGTCGAGCCTCTGCAACGTTGGAGCTCCCGACTCGACCTCTCCCGAGACTGCAAGCTCTCGATGGTAAAGCCCACAGGCCGTGGTTGGTGCGATCCCAGGCAAGGGATCAGCTCCGATGTTAAGTCCACGCCCTGTGGTGGGGCGCAAGGTCAGTTCGAGGAAATCTCCAGCTCCATCGATGGTAGGCCGCAGAGCGACCGGAGATGCGACCTGGAAAATAATCACATCTCCGACAAGGTAAGAAACTGAAAAAAGTTTCTAGTGGTATTTAGAAAAAAACTTGATAGAAACATAGAAACATAGAAACATAGAAAATAGGTGCAGGAGTAGGCCATTCGGCCCTTCGAGCATGCACCGCCATTCAATATGATCATGGCTAATCATCCAACTCACTATCCTGCACCTGCCTTCTCTCCATACCCCCTGATCCCTTTAGCCACAAGGGCCACATCTAACTCAGTCTTAAATATAGCCAATGAACTGGCCTCAACTACCTTCTGCGGGAAAGAATTCCAGAGATTCACCACTCTCTGTGTGAAAAAAGTTTTTCTCATCTCGGTCCTAAAAGATTTCCCCTTTATCCTTAAGCTGTGACCCCTTGTTCTGGACTTCCCCAACATCGGGAACAATCTTCCTGCATCTAGCCTGTCCAACCCCTTAAGAATTTTGTAAGTTTCTATAAGATCCCCCCTCAATCTTCTAAATTCTAGCGAGTACAAACTGAGTCTATCCAGTCTTTCTTCATATGAAAGTCCTGACATCCCAGGAATCAGTCTGGTGAACCTTCTCTGTACTCCCTCTATGGCAAGAATGTCCTTCCTCAGATTAGGAGTAAAACTGTACGCAATACTCCAGGTGTGGTCTCACCAAGACCCTGTACAACTGCAGTAGAACCTCCCTGCTCCTATAGTCAAATCCTTTTGCTATGAATGCTAACATACCATTCGCCTACTTCACTGCCTGCTGCACCTGCATGCCTACTTTTAATGACTGGTGTACCATGACACCCAGGTCTCATTGCATCTCCCCCTTTCCTAATCGGCCATCATTCAGATAATAATCTACTTTCCTGTTTTTGCCACCAAAGTGGATAACCTCACATTTATCCACATTATACTGCATCAGCCATGCATTTGCCCACTCACCCAGCCTATCCAAGTCACCTTGCAGCCTCCTAGCATCTCCTCACAGCTAACACTGCCCCCCAGCTTAGTGTCATCCGCAAATTTGGAGATGTTGCATTCAATTCCCTCGTCCAAATCATTAATATATATCGTAAATAGCTGGCCTGTATGATGCCTGTATAAAGCATTAAAAAGGAACAAATGGACTTGCTTTTTGAAGAATGCGTATATCAATCAATCAATCAATCAATCAACCTTTATTGTCATCTTGCAAGCAACAGTTGTACAGTGCAAAATGAAAAGACGTTTCCCAGGGAATACCGGAGCATCGCACATGAAATTTAAAACATTTCACACATAATAACACTAAAAACAATCCAGTCCCTGATGGAACAGTATAAATAGTTAAAAGCAGATAAAATAACAACGTTAAAATACAGTAAAACCAATCATAAAAATGTCCGGGGCAGCTGATTTGAGTGGCCAGTGCCAGTTATTAAAGTGTCCGTGCCAAGCCTCAGAATCAAGTGACTGTGAGTACAGAGTGGCTGTTTAACAGCCTCACAGCCTGTGGTAGGAAGCTGTTTAGCAGTCTTGTAGTCCGGGCTTTGATGCTGCGATATCTCTTGCCAGATGGCAGGAGATCCAGGTGTATGTGGAGGGGGTGCAGTTTGGCCTTAGCAATTCTCTGAGCTTTTTTCAGACAGCGGCTCTGGAACAGTTCTTGTACCGAGGGTAGGGAGACACCAATAATCCTCTCTGCTCCCCTCACTACCCTCTGCAGAGCCTTCCTGTCCGAGCAGTTGCAGGAGGAGTACCACGTATTTATGCAGTACGTGAGTACAGACTCCACCGTGCCCCTGTAGAAAGTCCTGAGGATGTTGGTGGGGAGTGAGGCCTGTTTTAGTTTCCTCAGGAAGTGCAGTCGCTGATGGGCCCGTTTGGCGGTCCCAGTGGTGTTCCTGGACCAGGTGAGGCTGTCTGTAATTTGCACACCATATCAATATAGTAAAGCCCCTGTCCCACTTTCCCGAGTTACTCACGAATTCTCTCGAGTTTTCCCCTTGATTTAAACTTGGTGAATGTCCGTAGCGAGTCCGTAGGAGTCCGTAGATATTTCATAGCTGCTCGATATGCCAGCCGTAGGTACTCGGGGCATCAGGTAAGTCGGGACGTTTTTTCAGCATGTTGGAAAATGCCCACAAGTAAAAAAAATAGCCCCGAGTATCTACGGCCGGCTATTACCGTAATTTTCCGAGTTTGAATCAAGGGGAAAACTCAGGAGAATTCGTAACTCGGGAAAGTCGGACAGGGGCTTAACCTAACATTCAAGATATTCAACCATTGGTTACATAAATGAATGATAATGTTTGGAAAGTAGAGGCTATGAATATTCAGCTGGAACCTCAAGTCTTAGTCTTAGAACTTAGTATGAAGAAGGGTCTCGACCCAAAACGTCACCTATTCCTTTGCTCCATAGATGCTGCCTTACTCGCTGAGTTTCTCCAGCATTTTTGTCTACCTTCTATTTTTCCAGCATCTGCAGTTCTTTCTTAAACATTTCGTCCACTCCACTGTGAAATCTCCTCAAGGTATGCCTACCTTGAAGAAGTTCTCCTCCTCTTTCAAAAGAGTCTGAAGAAGGGTCTCGACCCGAAACGTCACCTATTCCTTCGCTCCATAGATGCTGCCTCACCCGCTGAGTTTCTCCAGCATTTTATGTCTACCTATGAATATTTAGTTGCATGGAGCTATTTTGTGGTAGAACATTGGATTAAAACTTTGGATTTGTATTAAAATTGGATAAAACAATCATTGTTGGAAATGACGGCGCTGCCTTGCAGCTGCGGCTCGTCTGCAGTCCGTTTGTCTTTTCTGTTTTTTGTTTTCTCTTGTCCCGTTTTTACAGTTTATTTCGGTTTATTTAGTTATGTATGTGTGGGGGGGGTGGGTGTGGTATGTTTTTTGACTCTTCCTTCGGGGGGGATGCGACCTTTCCTGCCGTATCCCCCGTCTCCGTGTCCTTCTGCGCTGAGGCCTATCGCGGAGCTGCAGGCCTCCAACTGTGACCGACCTCGAGGCTGCGGAGGCAGAGCCAGGACTTACCAACGCGAGGCTGGCCGACTTCGGGGCTGAGGTTGCGGTGCGACCCAACTTCCGACCCGACTTTGGGGCCTCGGAGGCTCGGCCGCGGGCCAGTGGACGACATCATCGGGAGCTCAAGTTCTGTTTTCCGGAGCTCCCGCAACTACAGCTGCGTCCGGTGGACTGGAGGACGGCAGCTTCGGCAGCTTCAACCGCCCCGGGCCGCGGAGTTTGAACCAGCCCGTTTGCGGAGCGCGGATTCAGCCGCGGGACTTAACTACCATCACCCGGCGGGGTCACAACATCGGAGGCTTGGATTGCCTCAATGCAGAGGGAGAGCAAGGAGGGAAGAGACAATGATTTTGGGACTTAAACTGTGTTGAGTGTTTGTTTTGTTATTTATTCTCTGTTATGACTGCAGGCTAAAACATTTTGATGCACTGAAAAGTGCAATGACAATAAATTGAATCAAATCAAATCAAATCAAATCAAATGGTTTCATGTACAAATGGCATTTGGGGTTATGGTTGGGCAACAAATGTGTTTCACAATGAATGAATGGTCATGATCAATGATTGCCAAGTAACTGAGGCCAGTTATAACTAATTTATTATACGTGGAGCTATTTTTAGATAAATAACTGAGTGAAATCACTGAAATGCCAGTGTGTTAATGAGCCCATTAATTAATGGCACTTAGGTTTATATTATTCAAAACAGCTTCATAAGAACTGAAAGCTTTGGCTGGGTGGGCCCGACCAAAATAGAAAGCCTTCTACTATTACGTTGTATCCCATAAACCTTTTTGGAGCTAGCCCAAGAAAACATATTTCTAAACTGTTAAAACAGCCTCAATGTTTTTGAGAAAGCAGGTCATTGGGGTCATCAGGCCCTTCGGCCCAACTTGTCCATGCTGACCAAGATGCCCCAATCTCATTTACTTAGCCCATATCCTTCCCTTAGGTCCCACTCGGTCATGGCTGACCATGGGTGTCTCCAGGGTTGGAGGACGCCTGTGCGTGACTTTAACGTGGGGAGACTGGTGCACAGACAGCCACCCCACGGTCCTTGACAGATCTGGTCAGGATCCAGTGGCATGGAGTCCAAGACGACCAGAGACCCTTTTCTGCTGCAGCCTTCATCCACCTTCCCAGCCGTTGTGACACTCCACTAAGGTCAGTCATCATCAGGCAGCATATCTGGCGAAAAAGAACAGGAGACATTTTGGGTCAAGACTCATCTTCATACTGAAGCTTGAAGAAGTGTCTCAACCCGAAACATCACATATTCCTTTTCTCCAGAGATGCTGCCTGTCCCGCTGAGTTACTCCAGCTATTTGTGTCTATCTTCGGTTTAAACCAGCATCTGCAGTTCCTGCACATCCCACATGTCAGATGTGGACTAACGCACGAACAGCTGCCCCCATGTCCTCTCCATACCTCCTGCCTAATAATGGTGCAGAATGATGACCCTCCACTCTATCAGGTTCTTTCCCCCATGATTGAGACATCCTTATCAATAATCATCTTAAACCATAATGAGTTGTGATCAGTGTTTCCAAAATGCTCCCTAACTCTAACACTAGTCACCTGCCCAGATTCTATCCCCAATTAAAGGTTCAGATTGCCCACCCACTCCCCAGTTAAACTATCAACATACTGTTTCAAGAAATCTATTGGATTCACCTGGCATAACCAGAGGAGGGGAATCCAGACCCAGAGGACAGAAGTTTAAGGTGAAGGAGAAAAGATTTAATGGAAATCGGAACTTTTTCAACACAGAGGATGGTAGGTGTATGGAACAAGTTGCTGGAGAGGGTAGTTGAGGCAGATGTTATCGCAATGTTTAAGAAACATTTAAACAGGTACATGGATAGGACAGGTTTGGAGGGATCTGGACTAAACGCAGGCAGGTGGGACTAGTGTAGATGGGACAAGAATGTCTGAAGGGCCCGTTTCCACGCTGCATCACTCTAGCTCTTAACACCAATCACCTAGCCAGACTCTATGCCCGATAGAAGGTCCAGATTCTCCCTCCCCCAGTTAAACTATCCACACACTGTTTCAAGAAATCCTTTTGAATTCACCTAATTAATCAACAACTACCAATGAAGGTTATAAATGCAGGTGACACATGTGAGCTCTCAGTATTACCTGTATGGAATGTAGTGACATGGAAACTCCAGTATAGAACCTCCAGGGTGCTATTCCCTATATGGATGATGCCTGTGCATGACTTGATATGGCATGAAACTGCACTTGAATTTGGTGGCCTTGCTCGAAATGGCATGAACCCCCCCCACTGGCCACCAAAATTGGAATTGGTGGAGAGGTGGAATATTGCATTGGGGAACCAGCCGGCCCGTGTGAACATGGGACCCAACGGGTCCCACTTAGTGTAATAATCTATACATCTCTACATGTCATTCCGAAACACTAATACCTAATTAGTTTAAGTAATGACATGTAGAAGCATATGTTATGCATAGAAACCCCAAGGTAAATCATAGACTTTCTCCAAATAAAATCCAGGTTCCTTGTTTGGTAACCTTGGGTTTAATTATTCGAGCAGTTACATGAGATTCCAGAAATGATATTCCTTCTAAATTTTAATGGTACAATATCCAGAGGTTGTGAGTTGCAGATTTATTGCCTCCATGCCCAGACACAAGCCACTGAACAATGAGCTGATAGTCTCAGTTGCAGAATTCAATGAGTACTGTAACCATTTGGCAGACAGCTTTTTGATTTGGCAAGTACAATAGGCACACACAATAATTCAGGAATAAATTTGTTGCTTGGATAATAAAACATAATTTGTTTCATTGTGATGTCTGTGTGGAAACAAAACACTCAGAGAGTGTAAAACAGCTTTTAATTAAAATGATACACCAGTGAGGAAAATTAAATACTTTTAACCGAGCTTACATTTTGGACTTGGCTTCCATTATGCTACGGTCAGGTAATCAGCGATTTCAAAGCACACTTCAATCTTGGAAATCATTTCTCAGCATAAGCTGATGCAATTGTTTGACATCAGTTAAGTCAATTTTCCTTAGATGGGCATTTGGGGGAAAATGGTCCTGCAATGCCAACATCTTCAAAACGTTTACTTTAAGAGGCACATTAACGAAAAGAGATTTAAATTGACCTGATCATCGTGGGATTCTCTATTTGCCTTTAAACTAAAAGAGTGCAGAGAAGCTCGAACACAAAATGCTGGAGTAACTCAGTGGGACGGGCAGCATCTCATTCCTTGGTTTGTTCCCGATGTTGGGGGAATCCAGAACCAGGGGCCACACAGTTTAAGACTAAGGGATAAGCCATTTAGAACGGAGACGAGGAAACACTTTTTCACACAGAGAGTTATGAGTCTGTGGAATTCTCTGCCTCAGAGGGCAGTGGAGGCCGGTTCTCTGGATACTTTCAAGAGAGAGCTAGATAGGGCTCTTACAGATAGCGGAGTCAGGGATATGAAGGCAGGAACGGGGTACTGATTGGGGATGATCAGCCATGATCTCATTGAATGGTGGTGCTAGCTCGAAGGGCCGAATGGCCTACTCCTGCACCTATTGTCTATTGTCTACTACCATTCACGGTTACCCAAACATCGCCCATTCCTTCTCTCCAGAGATGCTGTCTGTCCCGCTGAGTTACTCCAGCATTTTGTGTCTATCTTCTGTTTAAATCAGCATCTGCAGTTCCTTCCTACACACAGAAGGTTTAGTTTGGTTTAGAGGTACAGCCTGGAAACGGGCCATTCGGCCCACTGAGTTCAAACCGACCATCACACTAGTTCTGTGTTATCCCATTTTCTCATCCACTCCCTACACACTAGGGGTCAATTTACAGAGGGTCAAATAATTGACAGTCACATGTCTTTGAGATGTGGGAGAAAGACGTGGGCACTGCAGATGTTTCCACTGTAGCTCGGTGCATGTGACTATAATAAACCTGAACCTTCAAGCATTCTGTTTAGATTTGGTTACTGCTAAAAACTGAAATAAACACAGAGAAGATTTACAAGAATTGTATCTACGTATTATCTGTATTATCTGATAGGCCATCTTACCACCCTCCTAAGTTATGGAGAAGTGTTACTCTAATATCTACGTTTTGTTTAGAGATACAGCAAGGAAAGAGGCACTTCGGCCCATCGAGTCCGTGCTGACCAGCGTTCACCCCGTACACTAGCACTATCCTACACACACCAGGGACAATTTACGATTTACAGAAGGCAATTAACCTGCAAACCTGCACGTCTTTGGGATGTGGGAGGAAACCGGAGCACCCGGAGAAAAACCCACGTGGTCACGGGGAGAACGTACAAACTCCGTACAGACAGCGCCCGTAGTCAGGATGGAACCCGGGTCTCCGGCGCTGTGAGGCAGCAACTCTACCGCTGCGCCACCGTGCCTCCCTGGTTTGGATAGCTTGCAAAACAAAGCTTTTTACTGTACCCCGGTACACGGGGCAATAATAAGTACAAACCTAAATTCATTATTGAGGATAAAATCCATCCTTGGGCATGGAGACCAGGGGTGTACAATTTCTACCAGGTGCAACCTCACCAAGGCACCATGTCAATAGAACCAGGCATCTTTACCTGTTCACTCAAACACTCCAGAAAGCCTGAAGCCATTTGTCTTCTTAATTGCTTGCTGAGCCGCAGAGTTAACTTGCACAAAGGCACCTAAATCCCCCAGAATGTCAACACCTCTCCATCTTTAACCATTACTCAATGGCCCTGTAATTGGATTTTTTTTCTACAAACGCATTGGAGCTCAGCTTTTCCTCCCCATTAATACTCCAGCTGCCACACCCTTGCTTGTTCTCCGTCTGCAGATGCACCACAGAGAGCGTTTTATCAGGATGGGGCAGCATCTATGGAGCGAAGGAATAGGTGACGTTTCAGGTCGAGACCTTTCTTCAGACTGATGTGTGGGTGGGGGGTGCGGGAAGAAGAAAGGAAGATGCGGAGATAGCACGCTGTGAAACGTTACCTATCCATGTTCTCCACAGATGCTGCCTAACCCGCTGAATTACTCCAGCACTCTGTGTCTATCTTTAGTATTAACCGGCATCTGCAGTTCCTTTCTACACAAGTCACGTAGTTAGGAACTATGTTCGCTGCCTATCACAGCAAAGATGCACTAATGTCGTTTAACCGTCAACTGCTCTTGATTTAACATTTTGATCCTGCAGTTAGTTGACTTTGTTCTGAGCTGGATTGAAATGTTTTTAAAATCCTTGGCAACTTAGCAGTGAGCACCACAGAGATGTATTGCTAAGATGATAAAAATCAGAGCAACTGCACAATTTTGGCCAAACTTTAGAGTTTTAAGATGCAGCGTGGAAACAGGCCCTTCGGCCCTCCGAGACTAGGCTGACCAGTGATCACCCCGTACACTGGCACTATATACACACTAGGCACAATTTACAATCTTCACCAAGCCAACACTAACCTCAGCAACTGTGATCTTCCATGGACCGTGGCTTTGGTTGCACTACAGACGTTGGGTTGTACACTATTATGGTTTCCTAGTATTATGGTTATTAATTGTTTGTTTAGTTTAGAGATACAGCACAGAAACAGGCCCTTCGGCCCACGGAGGCCGCAACGACCAGCGATCCCTGCACATTAACACTATCCTACACACATTTACATTCATACTGAGCCAATTAACCTACAAACCTGTGCGTTTTTCACATAGAGAGTTGTGAGTGTGGAATTCTTTGCCTCCATGCTGACTGGTTGCATCGTGGCTTGGTTCAGCAACTTGAACGTCCTGGAGCGGAAAAGACTGCAAAATGTTGTGACCACTGCCCAGTCCATCACCGGCTTTGACCTCCCCACCATCAAAGGGATCAATCGAAGTTGATGCCTCAAAAAGGCAGCCAACATCATCAGAGACCCACACCATCCTGGCCACACACTCATCTCACCATTGCCATCGGGAAGAAGGTACAGGAGCCTGAAAACTGTAACGTCCAGGTTCAGGAACAGCTCCTTCCCCACAGCCATCAGGCTATTAAACACAACAACAAATAAGCTCTGAACTGCAACAGACTATTATTATTATTGCACAATATTGGTTTATTTATTGAGTATGTGTGCATATTGAACTTTTTTTCTCCCATTATGTATTATGTTTACATATTCTGTTGTGCTGCAGCAAGCTGTTCTATCTGGGGCTTATTGTAGAGGCACCAAATGAACAAACAGGTTACTTTATTCAGGCATAATAGGCTCCAGGCTGAAGAAGGGACTCGACCCGAAACGTCACCCATTCCTTTTCTCCAGATATGCTGTCTGATCCGACGAGTTACTCCAGCTTTTTCTATCTACCTTCAATTCCAAGGAATGTTGCATCCATTCTGTTGCAAGATTTGTTGCATCCATCCTGTTGCAAGATTTGTTGCATCCATCCTGTTGCGAGATTGCGAGATTTGTTGCATCCATCCTGTTGCGAGATTTGTTGCATCCATTCTGTTGCAAGGAATGCCGCATTCGTCCAGTTGCAAACAGTGTTCAGATCCAAGTCTGCCTTTCACCGACCATTGCGGATCTAAGATCGCTCATAAACCTTTTGCTGAAACAACACCACAGCCTTAACATAACGTTCACCAGGCCAGTAAAATAAAGTATAAAACATGTTCCAATGTTTGATTTTGCATTTAGAAAATCCAGTATTAAAACTTACAATGAAGCATTTAACTCCTAGGGATAGCGGAGTCAGGGGATATGGGGAGAAAGCAGGAACGGGGTACTGATTTTGGATGATCAGCCATGATCATATTGAATGGCGGTGCTGGCTTGAGGGGCCGAATGGCCTACTGCTGCAGCTATGTTTCTACATGAAGTTAAATCTCCCTGGTAGATCCTTCATTTACACGTCGTGTTGCTGCCAATTTCAGAGCCAAGTGCTGGGGATAAAAGAGTGAGGAACAGCATGACTTGTATATAAACTGCAGATTCAATGTCTGCCATAAACTATTTGAAACATTTTGATACTGGATAGTTTTTCAAAATAATATTTTGTAAAATGTAAATATTAATCTTGAGGTTTTCAACAGGGGAGAATAAAGTCTGCTGTAGCCTTGCACATTTTATGTGGACAATTCTTACTGACCTGCAGATCATGTCGGAGGCAAGATCTCAGCGGAGGTAGTTTTCATTTGCAGCGAAGTCAAAGACCACCAGAGTGAAGTGTATTGTGCGGAGTCCAGGCTCCAGGGTGTTTAATTGCCATGTGTACCAAGAATTGAACGGTGAAGTTCTCACTAGCTGCAGTTTTACAGGGCTCTCAATGAAAATCACGCATAGATTACATGTGTTTAAGAAGGAACTGCAGATGCTGGAACAATCGAAAGTAGACAAAAATGCTGGAGAAATTCAGCGGGTGAGGCAGCATCTATGGAGCGAAGGAAATAGGCGGCGTTTCGGGTCTAGACCCTTCTTCAGTCTGATGTGAGGGTGGGGGTGAGGGGGGGAAGAAAGGTAGAGACGTCTGAAGAAGGGTCTCGATCAGAAACGTCGCCCATTCCTTCACTTCATAGATGCTGCCTCACCCACTCAGTTTCTCCAGCATTTTTGTCCACCACAGAATATATATAATCATCGATAACATCGATGGGCAGCCACGGTGGCGCAGAGGTAGAGTTGCTGCCTTACGGTGCTTGCAGCGCAAGAAACCCGGGTTCGATCCCGGCTACAGGTGCTGTCTGTACGGAGTTTGCACGTTTTACCCATAACCTGCATGGGTTTTCTCCGAGATCTTCGGTTCCCTCCCACATTCCAAAGACGTGCAGGTTTGTAGGTCAATTGGCTTGGAATAAGTGTAAATTGTCCCTTGTGTGTGTAGGATAGTTCTAATGTGCGGGGATCACTGGTCAGTGTGGTCTCGGTGGGCCGAAGGGTCTGTTTCCGCGCTGTATTTCTAAACTAAACACTTAAAAAGCATCTGGACAGGAATATCTTTAAGAGCCCTATCCAGCTCTCTCTTGAAAGTATCCAGAGAACTGGCCTCCACCGCCCTCTGAGGCAGAGAATTCCACACTCACAACTCTCTGTAGACAATAGGTGCAGGAGTCAACACTACCTTCGAGCCAACACTACCATTCAATGTGATCATGGCTGATCATCCCCAATCAGTACCCCGTTCCTGCCTTCTCCCCATGCACCCTGACTCTGCTATATTTAAGAGCCCTATCTAGCTCTCTCTTGAAAGTATCCAGAGAACCTACCTCCACCGCCCTCTGAGGCAGAGAATTCCACAGACTCACAACTCTGTGTGAAAAAGTGTTTCCTCATCTCCGTTCTAAATGGATTACCCCTTATTCTTAAACTGTGGCCCTTGGTTCTGGACTCCCCCAACATCGGGGTTTCCTGCCTCTGGCGTTTCCAAACCCTTTATAATCTTGTATGTTTCAATAAGATGCCCTCTCATCCTTCTAAATTCCAGAGCATACAAGCCCAGTCGCTCCATTCTGTCAGAGGGGTATGGGCCATACACAGGCAGGTGGGATTCGTGTAAATGGGGCATGTTGGACAGCATGGACAAGTTGGGCTGAAGGGCCTGTTTCCCTGCTGTATCTCTCTATGGCTCTCTATCTTTCTTGAAATTGCAATTAGATAGCATAGTGATGAGTTTAAAATGTCTCTCCTCCACGCTGAGCCCTGCGCATTTCATTTTCTTTCAGAATGTACCTGGGTTAATGTGGAATAGTTGCATCAAAGAGGGTTGGCGACCTTGTGGAGGGGACTTGACTCACAGGTGACCTCCAGTACAGATGCTACTCAATAACCGAGAGAGGAAGCCTGTCACTCAGTCCATGAGAGGCACCGCTGTAAACATTACCCACAGCAGAATCTATCAAGCCCTTTTCAACGCTCCGTTCATTAGTATGATTACTCAATTAGTCAGGTTATCTCTCTGCCCTTGTCTTTTGCCCCAGCTTAGACTTCTAAGTAAAGAGGATAAATAGCTACTGTTCTGCATCAAACATTCTCCAGAAATATTCTCACTTTCCCAGGCAACTAATGGCCTGAGTTCCTCTGGCTCTTTGTATGTTATTCATTGTAATAATGATGCTCATTTAATTTAATAAAGATAATTAACTTACAGAAACAGCTTGTAAACAGGCCCTTCAGCCCACCGGGTCCATGCCGGCCATTCTACGTAATCCTACTTGTTCATCCACTCCCTAGACACTGGGGGCAAGTTACAGAGGGCCAATTAACCTACAAACCCGCACGTCTTTGGGATGTGGGAGGAAAGCTAATGGTTTGTTGGACTTCATAACGCAAGGATTTGAGTATAGGAGTAAAGAGGTCCTTCTGCAGTTGTACATGGCCCTGGTGAGACCACACCAGGAGTATTGTGTGCAGTTTTGGTCTCCTAATTTGAGGAAGGACATCCTTGCGTTTGAAGCAGTGCAGCGTAGGTTCAGGAGGTTAATCCCCAGGATGGCGGGACTGACATATGAGGGCCACACTCTGTGAATAAATGGGAGGCCTTTCAAAACTGAGATGAGAACAAAAAAATAATTCACCCAGAGAGTTGAGAATTTGTGGAATTGTCTGCCACAGAAGGCAGTAGAGGCCAATTCACAGGATTAATTTAAAAGAGAGTTAGATAGAACTCTAGGGGCTAGTGGAATCAAGGGTTATGGGGAGAAGACAGGCACGGGTTACTGATTGTGGATGATCAGCCATTCTCACATTGAATGGCGGTGCTGGCTCGAAGGGCCAAATGGCCTCTTCCTGCACCTATTTTCTATGTTTCTATGAAACCGGAGCACCCGGAGGAAACTCACACAGTCACAGGGTGAACGTGCAAACTCCACACTGACAGCACCCAAGGTCAGGATCGAACCCGGGACCCTGTCGCTGTGTGGCAGCGGTTCTACCTGCTGCGCCACCCTAAAGATGGCAAGTTGCCGAGCACCAATAATACACTAGACAATCTCTCTACTGAGTTCCCCGGGATTATTGGCCATAAGGAAGCAGGCCCTTCGGCCCAACTCATCCATGCCGCCCCATCTACATTAGTCCCACCTGCCCGCATTTGGCCCATATCCCTCTAAACCTGCCCTAATCCATCTACCTGTCCATTAAATGTCTTTCAAATGTTATTATTGTACCTGTCAAAACTACCTCCTCTGACAAGGACCTTCTACCTTCTCTGGCAGCTCATTCCACACACCCACCACCCTCTGCGTGAAGATGTTGCCCCTCAGGTTCCTATTAAATCTTCCCCCTCTCACTGTCCCCTGTATCTTGACCTTCCAGCCCGGTGACATGTCATTTAAATTCAGAGTGGCCCAATTTACATAGAAATTAATTGCAATCTAACTCAGTATTCCCTGCTCTTGCATATATACATATGACTCAAGGTAATTTGGGGCAGGCATTGTGCACTGTCACATCAGCTGGGCCGGACCAGGTAGGTAAGGCATGTAAGGTGAGGTTTCTGAGGTAGTGTCGTAGGTATTTTGGGATCAGAGAACATGGTTTGAAGTGATTGCCGTGTCTCCACTCGACCCAACTGCACAAATCAGGACACAACCTCTCAAAGTACACGGGCAAAAATGTTCTAGTCTAATGTGTTCATGTTAGGTTGCTAAAACGATAATTATAGTGCAGTAGAACGCAGGAAGAAGCCTGAAGCCTCGCGCACCTCTAGATTCCCTCGCTCCTGAATTTCAGTCCGAAGAAGGCCCTCGACCCGAAACATCACTCATTCCTTCTCTCCAGAGATGTGCTGAGTTACTCCAGCATTTTGTGTCTGTCTTTGGTGTAAATCAACATCTGCAGTTCCTTCCGACATACAAAGAGGCCCTTTGACCCAGGACGTTAATAGACAATAGACAATAGACAATAGGTGCAAGAGTAGGCCATTCGGCCCTTCGAGCCAGCACTACCATTCAATGTGTTCGTGGCTGATCATCCACAATCAGTACCCCATTCCTGCCTTCTCCCCATATCCCTTGACTCCGCTATCTTTAAGAGCCCTATCTAGCTCTCTCTTGAAAGTATCCAGAGAACCGACCTCCACCGCCCTCTGAGGCAGAGAATTCCACAGACTCACCACTCTCTGTGTGAAACAGAGTTTCCTCATCTCAGTTCTAAATGGCTTACCCTTTATTCTTAAACTATGGCCCCTGGTTCTGGACTCCTCCAACATCGGGAACATGTTTCCTGCCTCTTGCGTGTCCAAACGCTAACCATGATGCCATAGAGTCATACCGCATAGAAACAGGCCCTTTAGCCCAACTTGCCCATGCTGACCAACAGTCCCCATCTGCACTCGCCCCACCTACCCACGTTTGGCCCATATCTCTCTAAACCATGGAAAAGCTAATCTCCTCTGTCTGCACATGATCCATATCCCTCCTGTCTCTGCGTATCCATTCACAAAGAGAGTTATGAGTCTGTGGAATCCTCTGCCTCAAAAGGCGGTGGAGGCCGGTTCTCTGGATGTTTTCAAAAGAGAGCTAGATAGGGCTCTTGAAGATAGCGGAGTCAGGGGATATGGGGGGAAGGCAGGAACGGGGTACTGATTGTGGATGATCAGTCATGATCACATTGAATGGCGGTGTTGGCTCGAAGGGCCGAATGGCCTACGCCTGCACCTATTGTCTATTGTCTATATTGCCTATCTATGTCCCATTTACATGCACGGTGGCGCAGCAGGTAGAGCCGCTTTGTCACGGCGCCAGAAACCCGGGTTCGATCCTGACCCCGGCTGCTGTCTGTGTGGAGTTTGCACGTTCTCCCTGTGACCGAGTGGGATTTCCCCCAGGTGCTCCGGTTTCCTCCCACATCCCAAAGATGTGCGGGTTTGTAGGTTAATCAGCCCCTCTGTAAATTGCCCCCTAGTGTGTAGGGAGTGGGTGAGAATGTGGGATAACATAGAACTAGTGTGATCGCCGGTCGGCCTGGAATCGGTGGGCCAAAGGACCTGTTTACATGCTCCATCCTCTGCTATCTTCAAGATCCCTATCCAGCTCTCTCTTGAAAGTATCCTGAGGACCGCCCTCCACCGCCCTCTGATGCAGTGAATTCCACAGACTCACAACTCTGTGTGTGAAAAAACCTCTCCTCATCTCCGTTGGAAATGGCTTGGCCCTTATTCTTAAACTCCTCCTCATCTCCTTTCTAAAGGTACGTCATGTTATTCTGAGGCTGTGGCCATTGGTCCTAGACTCTCCCTGACTCCCCTGAGACCTACACGCTCCAATTCCTTGCAATCAATCCTCTGTATAAAACAATTTCTCCACATGGTGTCTTTAACCCCATCACCCTAAATCTGTACTCTTTGCTTTTGGACCTGTCCATTAATGGAAACAATGTCTCTCGATGTTTACGGCCAAACATCTGCTCCAAGTGGAACGCTCCCAACTCTTGTAACTTTCCCCCTGGATGTAGGTCGATAGTTTCCTGGAATAACTCTAGTAAATCCCTCTGCCCCATAAGGACCCCATATCCCACAGTCTGGAGTCTGGAACTGGAGACAAAACTGAAGCTGTGGCCAATCCAGTCTTTAATCATCATGAGTCCATTTGAACTGCAGTTGCTGGTTTATACAAAAGGGGCAAAAAGTGCTTGCGAAACTCTGCGGGTCGGGCAGCATGACTGGAAATGAAGGATGGGTGATGTTTTGGGTCAAAACCGTCCTGACACGTCACCTATCCACGTTCTCCACAGATGCTGCCTGACCCGCTGAGTTACTCCAGCACTCTGTGAAACGTCACCTATCCACATTCTCTACAGATGCTGCCTGACCCGCTGAGTTACTCCAGCACTCTGTGAAATGTCACCATACAATGGATCTGGTCATGGCTAATATCCAGATCAGTAACAAGTGAGTTTCTGCAGCACTTTGTGTTTTGCTGAAGATTCAAGCAGCTGCAGTGTCCCTTCCTTAAGACTGCATGAAGTTGTAATTATCCCATTATGGGAAAGAGGGTGTTGTACTGTAGATGTTGAGACAAAGAACTGCAGATGATGGTTTACACCACAGAGAGACATGAAATGCTGGAACACTTCGATTCCCCCACTCTGAAGAACATGGATAGGTGACGTTTCACAGAGTGCTGGAGTAACTCCGCGGGTCAGGCAGCATCTGTGGAGAACATGAATAGGTGACGTTTCACAGAGTGCTGGAGTAACTCAGCGGGTCAGGCAGCATCTGTGGAAGGAATTAGACGGAGGGATGGCTTTCTGTGTCGGGACACGTCTTCAAACAATTCAGTTACAAGATCCTTCTTCAACATGTTGTGTAAAGGTAAATGCTATATTACAAGCAAGGTTAACAGGCAGATGATGTCACTTTTGGAGGCTATGAAAATTGAAAAGACTTTGCCATAAAGAAATAATGTGGAGAATGTGACAGAGTGCAGATGTTGTACATTGTGAAACATAATCATTTAGCAATTGGCTCAATTAGGATGCAATATATAATAGAAACTCACATATTTATCAAATTTCTGGTAGCCAAAAGAAACAACTGCAGTCTGCAGACATGATGTCCATTGGTTTGGAATTTCTATTGCTGGGTTGAAACCAGCCTGTGACAAGTTCAATAACGGAGGCAAGATGACAACTTATCAATTGTTTAACAATAGAGTAACTATAGATATCCATCCTTATTGAAACATATAGGATTATTTAGGGTTTGGACACGCTAGAGGCAGGAAACAGGTTCCTGATGTTGGGGGAGTCCCGAACCAGGGGCCACAGCTTAAGAATAAAGGGTAAGCCATTTAGAACGGAGATGAGGAAACACTTTTTCTCAAAGAGAGTTGTGAGTTTGTGGATACTGGATACTTTCAAGAGAGAGCTAGATAGGGCTCTTAAAGATAGCGGAGTCAGGGGATATGGGGAGAAGGCAGGAACGGGGTACAGATTGGGGATGATCAGCCATGATCACATTGAATGGCGGTGCTGGCTCGAAGGGCCGAATGGCGTACTCATGCACCTAGTGTCTATTGTCTATTAGATATTTGGCATGAACCTTATATTGAATAACATTGAGTGTATACAGTAGACCAGGGGAGGGGCAGTCAGCCAGATAGTTGTGGGTTGGTTTGTGTCCATCCTTGTTTGGAAATTTCCGAGAACAAAGATTCCACTTGCCCGCGCCGAGCAAGATGCCCCATCTACAACTTGTCCCACCTGCCCGTGTTTGGCCCATATCCCTCCAAACCTGTCCTATCCATGATGTATTCATGAGAGAGTTGGATACAGCTCTTATGGCGAACGGGATCAAGGGATATGGGGAGTAAGCAGGAACGGGGTTCTGATTGTAGATGATCAGCCATGCTCATATTAGACAATGGACAATAGACAATAGGTGTAGGAGTAGGCCATTTGGGCCTTCGAGCCAGCACCGCCATTCAATGTGATGATGGCTGATCATCCACATCAGCACCCCGTTCCTGCCTTCTCCCCATATCCCCTGATTGCTATCCCTAGGAGCTAAATCCAACCCGTTCTTGAAAGTGACCCGATGAGTTACTCCCGCACTCTGTGAAACGTCACCTGTCCATGTTCTCCAGAGATGCTGCCTGAACCGCTGAGTTACTCCAGCACTCTGTGAAACGTAACACTTTCTACAGTAACCTAGTTGATGCCCAAAAAAGATTTGAGAAAGAGGGGAAGTGGCCTGAGCTACATGGAGAGGCTGGGCAGGGCTAGGACTTTATTCCTTGGAGCGCAGGAGGCTAAGGGATGGTCTTACAATGGTCTACAAGATCATGAGTGGAATAGATAAGTCTTTTCTATTTTACCCAGAGTAGGGGAATCACGAACCAGAGGACATGAGTTTTGAAGTATGCCCTCTAGTTGGAATTTGAAACTGCTAATAGCCCTGTCCCATGATACGAGTTCATTCCAAGAGCTCTCCCGAGTTTAAAAAAAATCTAACTCGTGGTAAGCACGGAGAATGAACGTAGCGGGTACGTCAGAGCTCGGAGACGTCTCTTAGCGGCTCGTAACGCTAACCGCAGGTACTCGGGAAGACTCGCTAACGGCAGGTAAGCACGGGAAGACTCGTGAAGATTTTTCAACATGTTGAAAAATGTCCACGAAAGCCCCGAGTACCGACGAGCGGCCATTACCGTAAATCTCCGAGTTCGAATCAGGGCAAACTCGGGAGAACTCTTGGATTGAACTCGTACCGTGGGACAGGGCTTTTACTCTCTCCTTCTGCCGATGAGTTTCAATCATCCCGACGAGAGGGCCTGTACATCGGGCCGTCCGTAGCGGTGACTACGGAGGGTTCATGGCCCCGACCGCGGGTAGACAAGGAGGAGGACTGACTGAACTTTATTGCCTTCCACCACAGTGAAGAATGTTGTGGTGAATGTTTGTGTTAAATTTTATTGTGTATTGTGTGTTCTTTTTAAGTGTATCGCTGCTGGCAAATTCATTTCACTGCGACAAATAAAATTGACTTTAACTTTGACTTTGACTTTGACTCACCAATAAAACCTGGCGATCGGCCAATTGGCAGAAAATTGGTTGCAAAGACATAATTTTCATTTAAATTATTGGTGTTGAATATCAGAGAGCTTAGATTACGAGCGCATAACCAGCCAGGTTTCGCAACCAGAGAGCACGACTGACTACTTTGTCCGACAACATCCCCACCGACAGAATGTGTTTTAGATTTACGTTACATATTACTTAAATCTTTGAGATTACAAAGTAATCTATCTTCCATGACTACTTGTTCAAAAATCGCCTGGGAACAGATGAAGAGCATATATCAATCAAAGGATACTTTATCTGCCATATTCCAGGCATTTAGATCCTGACCCAAAACGCAGTCTCTACTTTCTTCCCGAAGATGGACACAAAAAGCTGAAGCGTGAGACAAAGTGGCCTCGGCCCCAGGATCACCGCGGTGGGCGGCCTGAAAATAGTGGTCGTGCAGCGCAGCAGGTACAACCACCTTGTGTCCTTTCACAACCACGCCGTCATGCAGCACGAGCTCATCCCGGACCAGGAATCTTGCACGCCTCCAATTAGTCTCCAATTGGAGGCGTGGGTTCGAATCCCACTTCTGACACCATGTAAAGAAGTGTCATCAACACACTGTGTCTTTACTTCACTTTATTCATACTGTAACATACATTACTGCACTAGCTGTACGTGGTCTGTCACAGGAACTAGAGCGAGATCAGTGGGTGGGGAGGTTGTAATTATACTTGTGATATGGGGAGTGGTGAGTAGTGGTGAGGTCACTATGTTAAAGCTACATGCACATATCATCTACACTCAGCGGGTCAGGCAGCATCTCTGGAGAGAAGGAATGGGTGACATTTCTTCAGAAGAAGGGTCTCAACCCGAAACGCCACCCATTCCTTCTCTTCTGAGATGCTGCCTGTTCCGCTGAGTCACTCCAGCGCTTTATGTCTATCTTCAGTGTAAACCAGCATCTGCAATTCCTTCCTATACTTTGAGCTTGAAGCTGCTGGAATAAATAAAATGTTGTTCCAAACCCTTAGAATAAACACTTGTTCTTAATGAATTATTTCCAGATTAGTGGATCCAGATGAAATTCCTGATTGTTATCCATCTCTTCCCTGAGGAACCCAGCTGGGGTCAGGCAGCATCTGTGGAGTGGGGGGGGGGGGGAGAGCATGGGTCCGGTGGATTCCCCCCTCTGTGGGGTGGACGGGCTGCGCTGTAGAGAGGGAATGGATAGGGAATAAAAGTGGGGTGGGGGGGGGGGAGGATGGGGGGGGGGGGGGGGAGCCTGGCGAGTGATAGGTGGATACACTTAGGACAATGTATTGCAGTCTGAAGAAGGGTCCTCATCCGCAACGTCACCCATCCTAAAATGGAGGATGGGGATGGGGATGAGTGTACTCCAGCACTTTGTGTTCCCCAGAGATGCTGCCTGACCCATTGAGTTACTCCAGCACTCTGTGAAACGTCACCTATCCATCTCCTCCACAGATGCTGTCGTAGGTTGTCGCCAGAATGACGCAGGTTGTCACCAGGTGACGTAGCTTGACACCTGTGTGGACGTAGGTTGTCGTGGGTGTGGTCGTAGGTGGACGTCCTAATGGGTCGCCGGTTGTCGGTAGCTTGCCGTAGCTGGACGTCGACTAGATGATCGGTTGTCGTAGAGGGGGGGGTCCAGTCGCCGGGTTTTCGGCCACTGTGAGAGTCATCAGCAGTCGCCGAAAAAAATTGCCTAAGTGGGTCAGCCCAAATGGGAAAGAATAATGACTGAGCGCGATTCAGAGTGAATATCGGTGAATATAATTACAAGCAGTCTTGACATAATACGGGCAGCTGAGGTCGACTAATGTGCGGAGAGGACTGAGCCTCCAGCTGCACTATAGCACGGTGATTAATGAGTGCAAAATGCCTCCTCTACATGTGGCCAGAGCTCATTGCTTTCCAATGGTCCCATGCCAGCTCCTTTGACCAGCAGCATGTAAGCAATTGTTAAACCCAGCAGGATATCTTCCCCATCATTACCTCTGTCAATGTATTCACTCGCTAACAACTTGACTTAATCAGACTGATCCTCCATTCTCCGAGCTGCTGGATATTAATGGTTTCCAATTGCCCGTCTTTGAGTGTAGTTTGGAAACAGGCCCTTCGGCCCACCGACCAGCGATCCCCGCACACTGGTGCTATCCTGTAGGCACTAGGGACAATTTTATCTTTATTGACTTACAAACCTGCACGTCTTTGGAGTGTGGGAGGAAACCGGAGCGCCCGGAGAAAACCCACGCAGGTCATGGAGAGAGCACAAACTCTGTGCAGACAGTGCCCGTAGTTGGGATTGAACCCGGGTATCTCGCGCCGCGAGGCAGCAACTCTACCGCTGCGCCACCGTGCCGTCTTATGAAATTGAAAACAACATTTTATGGTGAGTGATTTAAAAATGCCATTCTATGTGATTATGGCTGATCATCCCCAATCGGTACCCCGTTCCTGCCTTCTCCCCATATCCCCTGACTCCGCTATCTTTAAGAGCCCTATCTAGCTCTCTCTTGAAAGTATCCAGAGAATCGGCCTCCACCGCTCTCTGAGGCAGAGAATTCCACAGACTCACAACTCACAACTGTCTGAAAAAGTGTTTCCTCATCTCCATTCTAAATGACTTACCCCTTATTCTTAAACTGTGAACTATATGGCCCCTGGTTCTGGACTCCCCCCAACAGGGCAGGGTATGGAGGGATACGGATCATGTGGAGGAGATTAGTTTACCTTTGCATCATGTTTGGCATGGACATTGCGGGCTGAAGGGCCTGTTCTATGTTCTATTTTTCTGCAGCAGCTTTCACACTGTGCACATAACGTGTTATTATCCTATTCCAATTCTTTAAAAAACGATGTATAATGCAGACTGAAGCCCAGGTGGGATACAAGCTGTAGACAGAGGAACTGATCCAAAATAGCCATTAGTTCACTTCACCGTGGTATGTGATGCTTGTTCTATGAATGTGGCCGGTCTCCAGAGCCACTGCCAATGGTCAACGACTGTAGACAAGGACCTCGTACAAGGAAAGGCAACGCTGTCGCAAATATTTTGTTTTTTGTTTTCTTTTTCACACAGAGAGTTGTGAGTCTGTGGAGTTCTCTGCCTCAGAGGGCGGTGAATCCCTCAGATTCCTATTAAATATTTTCTCCTTCACCTTGAACCTATGTCCTCGATTCCCCTACTCAGGGCAAGGGACTCCGTGCATCTACCCGATCTATTCCTCTCATGATTTTGTACACCTCTATAAGATCACCCCTCACCCTCCTGCACTCCTGGGAATAGATTCCCAGCCTACTCAACCTCTCCCTGTAGTTCACACCCTCTGGTCCTGGCAACATCCTCGAGCAGGAATAACACTGCCTGTTTATGGTTCTATTTGTGTGGGTGAAAGCGAGTGTTTCAGATCAAGATGCACCGTACACAAAGGCAAACAAAGTTCTGCATTGCATCCACTGTGAATCAGATATCTATTGTTTAGGAAAGAACTGCAGACGCCGGAAAAATCAAATTGCCCAACACCTCCGCAATAACCAACCTGATCTCCCGGTGGCTCAGCACTTCAACTCCCCCTCTCATTCCGTATCCAACCTTTCTGTCCTGGGCCTCCTCCATGGCCAGAGTGAGTCCCACCGCAAATTGGAGGAGCAGCACCTCATATTTCACTTGGGTAGTTTACACCCCAACGGTATGCACATTGACTTCTCCAATTTCAGGAGAATTTGCTTTCTCTCTCCTTCCCTCCCCTTCCCCTCCCCTTCCCAGCTCTCCCATAGCCCACTGTCTCCGCCTCTTCTTTCCTTCCTTCCCCCCCCCCCCCCCCCCCCCCCCCCCCATCCCCACATCAGTCTGAAGAAGGGTCTCGACCCGAAACGTCACCTATTCCTTCGCTCCTTAGATGCTGCCTCACCCGCTGAGTTTCCCCAGCATTTTTGTCTGCATCAGATATCTATTGGTAATGAGTTTGAGTTTGAGTTTAGTCTATTGTCACGTGTTCTGAGGTACAGTGAAAAGCTTTCGTTGCATGTTAACCACAACCGAAAGACAAAACATGATTATTCATATTCAATAATTCAATTAATTACATTTGTGCCAATGGATCTGAAGAAGGGTCTGGACTCGAAACGTCACCCATTCCTTCTCTCCAGAGATGCTGCCTGTTCCACTGAGTTACTCCATCATTTTATGTCTTTCTTCGATTTAAACCAGCATCTGCAGTTTTTTTCCTACACAAGGGCCTGTTTCCGCGCTGTATCTCTAAACTAATCTAAACTGGATTCTGCAACTGGACTCCATGGGGAGCTGACGATAGATTTGGACTTCAAGAGAAAATAGAAGTTCTTAGAGCTTCCTGCTTTTATGCTGGGAGATTCAGGCCGCTCAGTAGATGAAACCACTTAAACTGCAGCCATTAAATATGATTAATTTCCAACGGAATGTCAAAGGTCAAGAGTCACTAGTGCATAATTGCCATACATGCTAGTAAATGACCAGTGAAATCCTTGCTTTTACAGGCTCACTAACACAATAACACACAGATAAATATATGTAGCCGAGGAAACTCTCAATCAATAACCACCGTTCTAGGGGACTGAAGTCGGTCTTGCAACCAACGACACAGTCTGTGGAAAATCACAGTTGCTGAGGTTAGTGTTGTGCGGTGTTCAAGAACCTGATGGTTGTTGGGAAGAAGCTGTTCTTGAACCTGGAGGTCCCGGTTTTCAGGCTCCTGTACCTTCTTCCCCGATGGTAGCAGCGAGTGGCCAGGGTGGTGTGGGTCTCTGATGATGCTGGCTGCCTGTTTGAGGCAGCGCTTCCTGTAGATCCCTGTGATGGTGGGGATGTGAGTACCCGTGATGGGGCGGCCAGTGACCACCACTCTCGGCAGTCTCCTCCATTCCTGGGCGTTTGAATTACTGAACCGTCAGTGTGGTTCCCGTTCCCAGTTTGCCTTCCTCCCTTCTGCTGAATTGTCTGCCTTCCATTCGAGTTGAATGTTTTTGTTGAAAATCCATTGGGATGGTTTTAAGTTAGTATTGCGGCAACAATCTGCTGACTCGGCACAGGAGATTCCCAAGTGTGGCTACTCTTCCCAATATAAATATCCACAAGTACATCACAGTAAAATGGATTCAAATTGATGTAGGCGCTGGCCAAACAGCTGTGCACTGAATCTTGCGCTCCTAATTACTGCAGTGTTCAACTGAACAGGATCAACGTTTCTCGGAGTCTGTTTGCTCAATTAAACGTGGAAATAATAATCAGCAAACAGGCTGCCACAGTCACTTAAGGGCCTGTCCCACTTACGCAATCTTTACAGGCGACTGCCGGCACCCGTGATAAGTCGCCATAATCTCTCACGACCATCCAGGTGACCCTATGGTCGTGAGAGGTCTCCAAATAGTCGTAGCGCCTTTCTGGTTGCCGCTGAATTTTCAACATGTCGAATATTATGGCGACCTATCACGGGTGCCGGCAGTCGCCTATAGTGGCCGCGTAAGTGGGACAGGCCCTTTTGCTGCTCTCATTTTACAAACAGCCCCATCTTTCAAGGGGCAGAATACAGAATATACAACAGTACAGCACAGCAACAGGCCCTTCGGCCCATAATGATCAGTTTAGTTTATTGTCACGTGTTGCCTAGTGGGGGCGCCGTCGGGTATGGCTGCCCAGCCTGCAGCTGTCCGTCATTTGGCCTTTAAAAAATGTTTTAGTATGTAAAAAAGTGTTTGTTTTGGAGGTCTAGTCTTTTTATGTGTGGGGGGGGAAGGGGGAAGGGGGAAATTGTTTTTCTCAGTCCCTACCTGGTCGGAGTTGCGTCTTTTCTCCAAGCTGTATCTTCGCCCCTTCCTCGCGGCCTATCATCAGGACTGGAGCGGCGTTTCCTGCCGGGACCGGCCAGAACTTCAGCTTTGGCGGCGGTGCAGCGCTGAAGCACCATTGCAGAACGGGCGATGCCTTACCCGGTCGCCGTGTGGTAAGCTCCGGAGTGCTGAGACCACCGACTCCAACATTGCGGAGCTGTAGTCGCGGAGTGTTCAGCTGCGGGCGGCGCTTTGTTTAAACACCACGGAGCCTGGGATCATTCGCCGAGATCACCAGTGTCGGGGCTACGAACAGCACGGCCTGTGGACTACGGGAGCCGCGGTCTCAGGTAGGAAGTGGCTGTTCCATACACTCCAAGCCACAAGGAGTGTTCTCCCGACGCCGGAGCCTCTTCATCCGGCGAGAGGGCCTGAAGCATCGGGCCACCGTAGCGGCAACTGCAGAGGTCTCAATAAGCCCAGCTATGGGTGAACAAGGGGAAGAGGACTGGACTTTGTTGCCTTCACTCACAGTGGGAACCATTGTTGGGGGATGTTTTTATGTTTGGTGTTAAATTCTCCTTTAATGTTGTGTCTTATTTTTATTGGTGTGTTGCAAATGGCAACTCAAATTCCACTGCACCAATTGGCCTCCTCCATGGCCAGTGTGAGGACCACCATAAATTGTTGCCTATTTCCTTCACTCCATAGATGCTGCCTCACCCGCTGAGTTTCTCCAAAACTTTTGTCTACCTTCAAGCCAAGTCAACTTTATTTGTTACATACACATACAAGATGTGCAGTGAAATGAAATGAAAAAATGAAACCAAATATCAAATTTCCATTAGAAATGTTCAGCACCTCTTTCCAAGAAATAGCTCATTATAGTTCCATTACATTCTCCAAAAGTGTACTTTGTGCAGCTTTAATGTTGGGACGGCGCTGGTTAATCAGTAAATCTCCTTGGGTGATGAATGTGTTTCAGAGAGGTCACTCTATGTTAAAACTTAAGAAGCATTGTTCGAAACCACTTGGCCATGACGTAACCCTAGCTAGCTGCATATGGTCACAAACCCAATCATTCACAATGAGGCACAATTACCCAAGCAAGCAAGGCTCAACGCTTATCCAAATGGTCTCCTGGTCTGCCCACAGTTCTCTCCATCTCAAGTGGATTCTCAAATTTTAATGCAACTCCTTCTTGTGTTTTAAGCTGATAGGGGAGAAAAAGTTGAGTTTCAGTCAAATCATTTATTGTTCCATTACCGAGGTACAGTGAAAGGTTTTGTTGCCTGCATCCAGTTTCCAAGAAATAGCTGATTATCGAGTTCCACAGTGCATTCTCCAGAAAGTGTATTGTTGTGTGCAGGCTTGAAATGTGCTTGCTGCGCTGGTCTTATTTCAGCTCCTAAATCTCCTTGGGTGATGAATGAGTGTGTTTCAGGAGAGTGGGTCTTTGACTATGTTTAAAACTTTTTGAGCAGCTTCTTCGATAACTCTTCTTGGTGGGGAGGTCAGATCCTAGCTAGCTGGGCAGTGGTCACAACTTTCTGCATTCCCAATCCTGGACACAAGTTGAGGCACCAATTACCCAAGCAAGCAACTAGCTCACGCTTATCCAAATGGTCTCCTGGTCTGCCCACAGTTCTCTCCATCTCAAGTGGATTCTCAAATTTTAATGTAATTCCTTCTTGTGTTTTAAGCTGATAGGGGATAGAAAGGGTTTCAGGAGGAGTAGCCGGAAGGCTCAGGAGACAGCAGGGGAGCTGAGGAAGGGAGGAGACAGCAAGGACTAACAGAATTGGGAGAAGTCGTGTGCCCCCGAGGTACAGACTGAATAAGGTTTTTGTTCCTCCAATTTCCTATCCTCGCTGTCAGCAAGGAGACCCAGGACAGAGAGGTACAGGTGGAGTGGGAGGGGGAGTTGCTGAGCCACCAAGAGTCAGCTTTTTATTGCGGACCGAGCGGAGGTTCGGGAAACAATGAAAACCTTGCTTGGTCTCACCGATATAGATCTTCTGACATTTCAAGCGGACGCAATAGATAGGTTGGAAGAGATGCAGGGCAACACCTGAGACGATTGCTTGGGTCCTTGATGATGTTGGCAGCCTCATGGGGAGGTAAAGGGACAAGTGTTGCATCTCTTGCGGGTGCAAGGGAATCTGGGTAAGAATGTGGTCGTACAGTTGGAGGGCAGGAGGGATCACGATGGGGGACAGTTGGAGGTTGTGGTCTCCGGAGTGGTCACAACTTTCTGCATATCTTGAAGAGATAACGCCGTAGAGTGGACAGTGTTTAAGAGGGAACTGCAGATGCTGGAGAACCGAAGTTACACGAAAGCTGGAGAAACTCAGCGGGTGCAACTAGTCAGTATGCTCTCTACTGTGCACCTGTAGAAGTTCAAGAGAGTCCTCCTTGACATACCGACATGCATAGGTACATAATAAGGGATAGATCGAGTAGATGCACTGAGTTTCTTGCCCAGTGTAGGGGAGTCGAGGACCAGAGGACATATGTTCAGGGTGAGGGGGAAAAGATTTAAAAGGAATCTGAGGGGTAACTTTTTCACACACAGGGTGGTGGTTGTATGGAATGAGCTGCCAGAGGAGGTAGTTGAGTCTGGAACTATCCCAAAGTTTAAGAAACAGTTAGACAGGTACATGGATAGGACAGGTTTGGAGGGATATGGACCAAATGCGGGCAGGTGGGACCAGTGAAGATGGGACTTGCTGGCCGGAGTGGGCAAGTTGGGCCGAAGGGCCTGTTTCCTCTCTGTATCACTCTATGACTCTATGGACGTATTGGGCTCACGAGCCTGTTTCCCTGCTTTATGAATCCGTGTCTGCAGGTGACCATGTCCTTGTTTGAAGGATGTCAAGTATATAATTTGGCTGTCTACATCATCACCTCACAAAAGATTAAAAAGGGGAATACGTTTTGCCGTAGCTATTAAATAAAAATTGTGATTTCACTATTTCTGAAATGTATTCACCTAACTTGGAATATAGAGCAGTACCTTTCAGCCCACAATGTCCGTGCCAAACACGATGTCAAGTTAATCTGATCTCCTCTGCCTGCACGTGATTCATATATCCCTCCATTCCCTGCATATCCATGTGCCTGTATAAAAGCCTCTGAGACACCACTATCGTATCTGCATCCACCACCGCCCCTGGCAGTGCGTTCCAGGCACCCACCACCCTCTGTGTAAAAAACATCTCCTCTAACCTTTGCCCCTCTCAGCTTAAAGCTACTCCCCCTCGACATACTAAAAATTCATCATCATCAGTGGTCACTCAAAGCGAGCATGACTGTCCTCTCATGGAGGACGCCTGTGCGTGACTTTGTTTAACGTGGGGAGACTGGTGCACAGACAGCCACCCCACGGTCCTTGACAGATCTGGGTCAGGATCCAGTGGCATGGAGTCCAAGACGACCGGAGACCCTTTTCTGCTGCAGCCTTCATCCGCCTTCCCAGCCGTTGTGACGCTCCTCTAAGGTCAGCCATCGTCCTCCGCCTGTTCCACCGTTGAGGTCTTGGTTGGATTGCTCTTTGTTAGAGACCTCCCCCTCGACCTTACCGCCATGGGTGGCCCTACCAGGAGCATAGCTCCAGACGGCATCGCTCTCAGGATCTCAGGTCCACACAAGCTGCTCCACCACGACAAGGTGACAATCCATGGAGAAGCTTCTTTAAGTAGTACTGCTATAAATAGTCATTTTTATTCATACAGAGCAATAAACCCTCCTTATCACACCAATGTATTTCTGTATTCCTTTTACAAGGAGTTGACTTGTATCTGTATCAACCTTATATTCACTTGGCTGTGCAAATACAAACTTTGCTCGGTTCCATCGGAAAGCTAACTTTCACTTTCCCCCCGGAAAGAAAAATACCCAATCAGTTAAATTCCTGCAACAAATGTAGAAAAGAATTCCAGTGAAAATAACTTTGATCATTTACTACAGACTGGTTTAAGATTTGTTGGTGCCGAGACTTGAGGGTCTAGGCTATAGGGAAGGGTTGCGCAGGCTGGGACTCTGTTCCCTGGAGCGCTGGAGGATGGCGGGTGATCTTATAGAGGTGTATAAAATCATGAGAGGAATAGATTGGGTCGTCTCTTGGCCATTGTAGGGGAATCGAGAACCATAGATTTAAGGTGAGGGGGGAAAGATTTAATAGAAATCTGAGGGGTAACTTTTTCACACAAAGGGTGGAGGGTGTATGGAACAAGCTGCCAGAGGAGGTAGTTGAGGCAGGGACTATCCCAACATTTAGGAAACATTTAGACAGGTACATGGATAGGACAGGTTAAGAGGGATATGGGCCAAATGCAGGCAGGTGGAACTAGTGTAGATGGGACATGTTGGTCGGTGTGGGTAAGTTGGGCTGAAGGGCCTGTTTCCACACTGTATCACTCTATGACTTTGATTTGCTCTATGATGGAAACCAAGTACTGTATTAATGATATTAATTAATTGTATTATTGATTATTGTATATTATCTGTGCCTGTTGTGTTTCTGGATCTTTAAACTCCAGCAGGTTAGAATCTCTCTGTCCCGTTGCTGGGACAGATGACAATGAAACCCTCTTGACACTGTTGACTTTTGACTACATTAATTCCACAAAGTTTCAGTTGATAATTTATGTCGCCAAGCTCTGAAATTCCTGACATTCCCCTGGGTCAGCAGGGTGGTCACTGTGGTCCTGGCAACCGTCAGATGCTGGCAACGTTATTTGTTGACGCTCCCAGCTATGGGTCCTTTTGTAGATGTTCCTGTCGGTGCACAACATGTCCTGGAGAATGAAGAGAGAGTCATCAAAATCAATAATCCATAATCCATAACCTATAATCCCGGGGGATCTACCCCCGGGGGTCATGCGGCTTTTGGAGCCCGACGTCAGTCTCAACCCGAGACTGCGAGCTTCTTGATGTTGAAGTTGGAGCATCGATCTCAGGCAACGAACCGCCACCGATGGTAAGTCCACACCTCGCGGTGGGACACAGTCAGTCCCAAGCGAGGCCTCCAGCTCCGCGATGTTAGCCCGCAGAGCGACCGGAGATACGACCTGGAAAATAATCGCATCTACGGCAATTGACAATAGACAATAGGTGCAGGAGTAGGCCACTCGGCCCTTCAAGCCAGCACCGCCATTTAATGTAATCATGGCTGATCATCCCCAATCAGTGCCCCATTTCTGCCTTCTCCCAATATCCCCTGACTCTGCTATCTTTAAGAGCCCAATCTTGCTCTCGAAAGCATCCAGAGTACCTGCCTCCACCGCCCTCTGAGGCAGAGAATTCCACAGACTCACCACTCTGTGAGAAAAAATGTTTCCTCGTCTCCGTTCTAAATGGCTTACTCCTCATTCTTAAACTGTGGCCCCTGGTTCTATACTCCCCCAACATCGGGAACATGTTTCCTGCCTCTAGCATGTCCAAACCCTTAATAATCTTATATGTTTCAATGAGATACCCTCTCATCCTTCTAAACTCCAGAGTGTACAAGCCCAACTGTGTTTTAGTTTCGGCCACTCCCTCTTCTCCCCTCTCCCATCGGGCGAGAGGTACAGAAATCTGAAAACGCACACCTCCAGATTCAGGGACAGTTTCTTCCCAGCTGTTATCAGGCAAGTTATCTGTTCTATCACCAACTAGAGAGCTACCATCTACCTCATTGGAGGCACTCAAAGTCTTTGCAATCGGTCTCTACTGGACTATCTTGCACTAAATCTTGTTCCTTTTATCAAGTATCTGGACACTGTGGACGGCTCGATTGTAATCCCGTATTGTCTTTCTGCTGACTGGATAGCACACAACAAAAGCTTTTCACTGTACCTTGGTACACGTGACAATAAACTAAACTGAACTAGATTAAAATTGAACAATGTGTGTGGGAAGGAACTGCAGATGCTGGTTTACACCGAAGATAGACAAAAAATGCTGGAGTAACTCAGCGGGACAGGCAGCATCTCTGGAGAAAAAGGAAGAGGTAAGATTTTGGGTCGAGACCCTTCTTCAGACTGAAAGTAGAGGGGGCGGGGGACTGGAGGTGGGAAAAGGCCAGAACATAACCCTAAAGCCAAGCAACGTGTGAAGTTGCTGTGTTTTAGGAAATAAACGTTTGTGGCACCTTTAAGGTCCTGTCCCACTTACTCGATTTTTTTTCGGTGACTTGCCGGCACCCGTCATAGTCGCAGCAGGTCGTGGGGTGATGCCTGTTTGGTGGTGAGTAGTCGCCCAAAGAGTCGTGCCTTTTTCTGATCGCTGCTGGATTTTCAACACGTTGAACATTTTCGGCAACCTGATGCGACTATGATGGGTGCTGGAAAATCAGCGGAAAAAATTGGGGTAAGTGGGACAGGCCCTTAGCGGACACAACTGCACCGTAGAGTGCAGTGCGGAGAAGAGAGACAAAAATTTTTGTTAGGAGCTTTAATGAATTGGGACAGGCAGCATCTTGTGTAAAAAGGAAGAGGTATTTGGGTCGAGACCCTTCTTCAGACTGAAAGTGAGGGGGCGGGAAGGGTCCTGGTGTGGGAATTTCCAGAACATAACCCTAAAGCGGCAAGCAACGTGTGAAGTTGCTGTCTCCGATTTTAGGCCAATAAACGTTTGATGGCACCTTTAAGTTTGTGAAATAAGCCCGTTTGTTTACCGACTTGACCAGATTTACAATTCAGGTGACTTGACAATGGCACCCGTCATAGACTTAGACACACGCATCTAACCACAAATCACACCTCAATTCTGCAAGTCCATGAAAAGAAAAAAACCGTGCCAAGTACAAGATATTAATTTAACTCGGTTTAATTAGTTTCAAGTCCAGTCAACAGTGTTTTATGGTCATGTGTCCCAGATAGGACAATGAAATTCTTGCTTGCTGCAGCACAACAGAATATTCTACGCATAAATACAGAACAGTCAGTTCAATTCAATATACACATAAATAAGCGGACTACAAGTGCACCGTTAGAGTGCAGTGCGGTCTGAAGTAAGAGGGAAAGACTGATTTTTGTTAGGAGCTTTGATGAATTGGGACTGTTCAAGCTTGTAGCTTGATGTATTTGCAGCCCCCTGCAGATTGCTGTCCACGGGAGGTCAGTGGCAATCTCAAAGAGATTCCAGTACCTTTCATCCTCTCGCCCCAGTGAGGGGCAGGTGAGGTGGGTCTAGGTGGGGACGTTTCCGATATTACTCTGCCCCTGCACTGGAGGAACGACCTTTGCTCGTGGATCCGCTGACATGTTGCAAACGAGGAGCCCTCCAACAGGAAGAAGCCTGGGACCGACATACAACCACCGTCACGTCGCAGGGCTGGCCGAGAGACGGGTGGAGCAATGGAGGAGCGCTGCTGCTGCTGCTGCATCATAGACTTCGGAGGCTCCAACAACAGGTCTGTGGACGGCGGCACCGGGATCCCGCGGCTCCCTTCTGGAGACCGCTTTTCAGGGCTCTCGCAACGGCGACTTCCCCCGCCCGAGTTATTAATTGAAGAGCCGGTTGGAGCGGGGCCTCAAGTCCTGTCAAGCGCGGCTTGGAATGGCCGCGGGACTCTGTGAGCCCACGCCCGGGGCTCTAAAGCTTTAATTGCTGCAGGACAATCGCCATCGCCAGCCGGGGGCTTTGACTTTGACTCTGACATCGGGGTTCAATTCAATATGGAGACAAGTTTAATAGGCCTTCCATCACAAAGTGCAATAGGCTGTTGATGAGCGTGGTTTGTCAGTTCAGGGTCTGGGTATTCTTGTAATGTAGCTGCAGAACACGGCATTCGTTTGGACCTCAAGGGGTCCAAATGACAATTAAATGTATCTTGTATCTTGTATCTTGACCTGGATGTTCCAGATTTCAGGCTCCTGTACCTTCAGCCTGATGGCAGTGGAGAGATGAGTGTGTGGCCAGGATGGTGTGGGTCCTTGATGATGTTGGCAGCCTTTTTGAGGCAGCCACTGCGATAGATCCCTTTGACGGTTTATGGTCATGTGTAGTGATGTACAGTGCACTGCACAAGCACACAGTGCAAAACACAACTAGAACGCAAGACCATGGTCTATGGCGGTGGTTCTTAATATTGTTTGGCACCAGTAGGCGTGTACGTGAACAAAATACTGTGTGCGGTATGTACCTTTGTTAGGTTCCTAAACATGGACTCAACAAATGAATATGTTATTTGTGTCCCCTTCATGACCCTGGCAAAGCCCCAAACGACCCCTATAGGGAGTCACCACCCCAAGTAAAGAACCAATGGTCCAGAGTGTTCCGTTGCTGAGGTAAGATTAGGGTTGTGTAAACATAGAAACATAGAAAATAGGTGCAGGAGTAGGCCATTCGGCCCTTCGAGCCCGTACCGTCATTCACTGTGATCATGGCTGATCATCCAGAATCAGTACTCCGTTCCTGCCTTCTCCCCATATCCCTTGATTCCGTTAGCCCTAAGAGCTAACTCTAATGCCCCTGTCCCACTTAGGAAACCTGAACGGAAACCTCTGGTGACCTTGCGCCCCATCCAAGGTTTCCGTGAGTCGCCAGAGATTTTGGTCACGTACCTGGAAAGCCTTGACCGAAACGTGAGCTGCATCTACTGACCAAAGATCCAACAGGATCTTTGCTACCGACCGACCACACACACACACACACACACACACACACACACACACACACACACACACACACACACACACACACACACACACACACACACACACACACACACACACACACACACACACACACACACACATCGTGAAGGCGGGGGCCAGGGACAGTGGAGGTGCACTGTCTGCGCGATGAAGTGGAAGGTAAACGGCTGCCACGGAGCACGATAAGTCTGTTAGGGAGCGTGGGAGGGAGGGAAAGAAGGGGAGAGAAGGATAGAGAAGGGAATAGAGAAGGGGAGAGAGAAGGGGAGAGAAGGGGAGAGTGAAGGGAGAGTGGAGACAGTTTTAAGAAGTTTAATAAAGTTAGCGGGCATTTTACTTTCCAGCGGATCTTCTAGGTCGTGAAAACCAAAGATCCTGATCTTTGCTGAAAACTCTAATGAGCCAATCAAATGGCTGGTCAGCGAAGGAGGTTGCCTTTGACTGCCTGTAAGTAAATAGCAACCCCACTCCACTGGCGTCGACCAAACGGCAAACTATTTTTAGTCAAGGCCGTTTAAAAAAAAAAAATAATCGCAGGACCATAGAAGAAGCCTCGATTACGTTGTGGATTTGCCAAACCAGGCTGCGAGGTAACCAGTCAGGATAGACGTTTACACTTTAGAGGCACAGCATGGAAACAGGCCCTTCAGCCCACCAGGTCCACGACGACCAGCGATCACCCCGTACACTAGCACTATCCTACACACACAAGGGACAATTTACACTTACTCCAAGCCAATTAACTTACAAACCTGTATGTCTTTGGAGTGTGGGAGGAAATCCACGCAGGTCACAGGGAGAACGTGCAAACTCGGCAAAGACAGCACCAGTAGTCAGGATTGAACCGAGGTCTCTGGCGCTGTGAGGCAGCAACTCTACCACTGCGCCACCGTGCCTGCATGTGATCCGCACACGCACGCATACACACATGCACACACACACAAACACATGCACACATACAAACGCAAACACACACACACAACACACACACACACACACGCATACACACACAAACACATGCACACAGGCACACAGGCACACATGCACACTCACGCACACACACACACACACACACACACACACACACACACACACACACACACACACACACACACACACACACACACACACACACACACACACACAACACACAAACACATGCACACACACAGGCACACACACACACACACAGACACACACTGACACACACACACCTGCACGCACACCTGCACGCACACCTGCACGCACACACCCACCTACACACACACCTGCATGCACACACCTGCGCACACACCCAGACCACACACACACACCTGCGCACACACACCTGCACGCACACACACACACACACACACACACACACACACACACACACACACACACACACACACACACACACACACACACACACACACACACACACACACACACACACAACACATGCACACACATACACATACACCAAACAAACACCACACATGGACAGACAGCACACACACACACACTTACACACACACATACACACAGAAAAATATCAGTGAAACGTTTCAAGTATCTTGCAAAGATTGTCAGACATCCTTGATTGCAGCAAACATTATTTCTTCCTCTCTCTGTTTCAGTGAAGTGAGGAAAAGACTCACTTGGCAAACTTGACAATTGACCAATTCCTGCCGTTTCATTTGTTTAATGCATGCAGTGTGGGCTTCAGAGGGAGAGAGAGAGAGAGAAAAAAAATCAGGATTCCAGCAGGTAAAATTGATCATTTTGTGGTATTCCTCAGGCTGAACGAAACCACTATTCCTTAAATAGTATTTGCAAGTTTTCATGACATACTCTTTTATGGAACAGATGGCACTCTGTGGATAGGTTGATCTGTGCTACCGTGATTACTCAATAAAAGATAAAAGAGAATTCTCAATCAGGGTAACATGATCCAGCGGGCTCAGCTTCATTCAGTTACACTTGCCTTCTCCACAGTAGATTGCCAGTGTTCAGAAGAATTATCAAACCGCAATCATCTTGTAAAGCTGCTGGAAGTCTCTGCCCGTGACCTCTACAGACTGTTGTCATAAAACACCTTGGAATCAATCAGTCCCTGAGAACTTCATTTCATTGCAAAACCAAGCATTCAAACAATCATTGAAAGATTTCCTTTATTGACATTACATAATCACTCTCTGGTAAGATATTGAGAGTTACCTACTCCCTTGAGTTACTAAATATTGACGTTAGTAACTGCAATTTAAGATAAGAGTTAAGGGCCAGTCCCACTTACGCCACTTTTTCGGCGACTGCCGGCACCCGTTATTGCAACATGTTGAAAATCCAGCGGTGACCAGAAAGACGTTACGACTCTTTGGGGGACTAGGAGACGACTCACGACCATACAAGCGACACCCCAGGAAGTCGCCCAAAGAGTCGTACCTTGTCCTGGTCGCCGCTGGATTTTCAGCAAGATGAACATTTTCAGTGACGTGTAACGAACTATGACGGGTGCCGACAGTCGCCGAAAAAGTTGCGTAAGTGGGACAGGCCCTTTAGAGTTCAACGGCCCGGCAACTGGCCCTTCAGCCCCACTCATCCAGTTGGCATAGTGGGCTCGTACCATTTGCCTGCACTTGACTCTCTTAAAGATAGCGGAGTCAGGGGATATGGGGAGAAGGCAGGAACGGGATACTGATTGTGGATGATGCACCATGATCACATTGAATGGCAGTGCTGGCTCGAAGGGCCGAATGGCCTACTCCTGCATCTATTGTCTATTATCTATTGACTCTGTGAGTATAGAAGTTGGGAGGTCATGTTGCAATTGTATGAGACATTGGTGAGACCATATTTATAGTATTGTGTTCAGTTCTGGGAACCATGTTACTGTATAGGAAAGATGTTGTCAAGCTTGAAAGGGTTCAGAGAAGATTCATGAGGATGTTGCCAGGACTGGGTCTCTATTCCATTGAGCACAGGAGGATGAGTGGATATCTTATAGAGGTGTACAAAATCATGAGAGGAATAGATCGGGTAGATGCACGGAGTCTCTTGCCCAGAGTAGGGGAATCGAGGATCAGAGGACATAGGTTCAAGGTGAAGGGGAAAAGATTTAATAGGAATCCGAGGGGTACCTTTTTCACACAAAGGGTGGTGGGTGTGTAGAACGAGCTGCCAGAGGAGGTAGTTGAGGCTGGGACTATCCAAACGTTTAAGAAACAGATAGACAGGTACATGGATTGGACAGGTTTGGAGGGATATGGACCAAGCGCAGGCAGGTGTGACTAGTGTAGCTGGGACATGTTGGTCAGTGTGGGCAAGTTGGGCCGAAGGGCCTGTTTCTCACACTGTATCACTCTATGACTCACAGCCTTCCAAAGCCATTCTAACCAGATATCTGTCCCAATGTCCTTTTACAAGCTGTACCTGTATTCATTTATCTCCAGCTTCCTCAACAGCTAATTCCAGATACAGTCTGAGTGAAACAGTTGCCCCTGAGCCCTCAAATGTGGAATTCTCTGCCACAGAAGGCAGTGGAGGACAATTCACTGGATGTTTTCAAGAGAGAGTTCGATTTAGCTCTTCGGGCTGACAGGAACAAGGGATATGCGGAGAAAGCTGGAACGGGGTACGGATTTTAGTTGATCAGCCATGATCATACTGAATACCGGTCCTTCTGCGGCAGAGAATTCCACATTCACAACTCTGGGTGAGAGCGTTTTTCCTCATCTCAGTCCTAAATGGTCGTCCCCTTATTCTAGGTAATACCCCTTATTCGACACCGAGGTAATCAATGAAATCATTAGTCTTAGTGAAGCTGGTTGAGTATTAACTAGATGATAAAAGAAAAATGTGTTATTTTAAAAACCAAAAAAATGCAGTAATAAGGTCATCAGGTCAAAAGGTCATAAGGTTATAAGGAATAGGAGTAGAATTAGGCCATTCGGCCCATCAAGTCTACTCCGCCATTCAATCACGGCTGATCTATCTCTCCCTCCTAACCCCATTCTCCTGCCTTCTCCCCATGACCCCTGACACACGTTCTAATCAAGAATTTATCTATCTCTGCCTTAAAAATATCCACTGACTTGGCCTCCGCAGCCTTCTGTGGCAAAGAATTCCACAGATTCACCACCCTCTGACTAAAGGAATTTTCCTCATCTCCTTCCTAAAGGAACGTCCTTTAATCACAAGGTTAAATAGACTGCTGTAACAAAAATACAGTTTTCGAAATCATCGTCATAAAGCATTGAAACAGGCCCTTCGGCCCAACTTGCCCAAGCCAACCAAGATGGCCCATCTACACTAGTCCCTCTTGCCCGCGTTTGGTCCATGTCCCTACAATCCTTTCCTGTCCAAGTGTCTTATAAACATTGTTATAATACCTGCAAGTGTACATTCAATTTCATTTTAAGGAGAGCCTTTCGGTGAAATTGACAGTGACGTGAAGATTACATTTGGTATTAATATTGGTATTGGTTTATTAATGTCACGTAGACTAAAGTAGAATGAAAAGCATTAATTTGTGTGCTATCCAATTAACTTGGGTACTGCTATACATGAGGACAATGCAACATTTGATCAATGTGAATAAGTGGACATGGCCATGAATATGTGTACACAGTGAAATGGCAAATAAATTCACGGCTATAATCTGACAATACGGCAGACGTAGGGCTAATGAGCCTGTCCCAATTTTAGGCGACTACAGGCGACTAGGCTGTTGCCACATGGTTGCCGGGGTGTCGCCTGTATGGCCGTGAGTCGTCTCCTCAGTCGACCAAAGAATCGTAGCGTCTTTCAAGTTGAAAATTTTCGCCGACCTGCAACGACCTACAACGGGTGCTGGCAGTCGCCGAAAAAGTCGCGTTAGTGGGACAGGCCCATTACATGCCAGCTTGGTCAGCATGGACAAGGTTGGGCCGAAGGGCCTGATTCTGTGCTGTACAACTCCATGACTCTACAAACGCAACTCCTGTCAAAGTTGGCAAACCTTGTGAGGGGTTTAAACACTGCACAAAGTTTACTTTCTACCTCATTGGTGATCCTCGGACTATCCTTGATCCGACTTTGCTGGCTGTACCTTGCGCTAAACGTTATTCCCTTACCATGTATCTGTACACTGTGGACAGATCGATTGTCATCATGTTATTGTCTTCCCGCTGACTGGTTAGCACGCGACAAAAAGCTTTTCAATGTACGTGACAATAAACTAAACTGAAGCTGAAGTCATTGGACAGGGCAGGTTGTCCACAGATACCAAGTAGTCTACGTGTCTGGTGATCAGAATTAAATTAAATTTTCACTGTACCTCGGTACACGAGACAATGAGACATGTAGCGTGTTTCTGGTCGCCGCTGGATTTTCAACATGTTTGGAGACAGTCGGCGACAGTGGGTTTGATGCCAATGAGCGTAGCGTGACTTCTCCTGACGCAAGTGCTGCGTAGGTTGTTGCCAGGTGACGTAAGTTGTCGCCGGTGCAGACTTCATTTTTTTTTTGTTGTTAACGTGACATCAACATTTTGATGGAGCCACAGTTTTCGTCACGCCATAAGGCAGGAATGGTAATTGGAGCAACCTGTTGATGTTCTGGCTGCTGACTAAGTACTGACCAAATAACACACTTGAATGGACAACATGGATAAGTGACGTTTCGGTCTGGGACCCTTCTGCAGAACTTCAGTCTGAAGAAGGGTCTCAACCCCAAACATCATCTATCCATGTTCTTCTCAGATGCTGCCTGGCCCGCTGAGTTACTACAACACTTTGTGTCTTTTTTTGAGAACCAGCATCTGCAGTTCCTTGTATCCACTTGCATCTTAATGTAAGATATGGAAATGTTTAACGTACGATGGAGTGTGATTGAGGCAACACTTTAGACTTTTTTAGTTTAGCTTAGTTTAGTTTTGTTTAGCTTCGCCCTTCGGCCCACCGAGTCCGTGCCGACCAACAATCCCCGCAGGCGAACACTATCCTACGCACACTAGGGACAATTTCCATTTATACCAAGCCAATTAACCTACAAACCTGCACGTCTTTGTAATGTGGGAGGAAACCACTAATTCGGACATGATCCACGCGGTCACAAGGAGAACGTACAAACTCCGTACTGACAAGCACCCATTTTGCCAAGAGCATTGGTGAACATTTTAAACTATGAACTTCATTACTTATGTTCCCCTTTCGTTCATGCTTCTTTCTGGACTCCAAACGCTTCTATGATTTAAATCTCATTGAGAGCACCTGCTTCACACTTGCGGGTTCAGACACCACGGGCTAAACAGTCTATCACATCGTCCGACATTTACGTAACACAGACAATGGAATTTAATTTAATTCTGATCACCAGACACGTAGACTGCTTGGTGTCTGTAGACGAGCAATTTATAACACATGATGAACACCAACCTGCCCTGTCCAATGACTTCAGCTTCAGTTTAGTTTATTGTCACGTATACCGTACAGCGAAAAGCTTTTGTTGCGTGCTAACCAGTCAGCGGAAAGACAATACATGATTACAATCGACCCGTTTACAGTGTACAGATACATGATAAGGGATAACGTTTAATGCAAGGTAAAGTCAGCAAAGTCCGATCAAGGATGGTCCGAGGGTCACTGATGAGGCAGATAGTAGTCCAGCACTGCTCTCTGGTTGTGGTAGGACGGTTCAGTTGTGTAGGAAAGAACTGCAGATGCTGGTTTAAATCGAAGGTCGACACAAAACGCTGGAGTAACTCAGTGGGACAGGCAGAGAAGAAAGGTCTCGACCCGAAACATCAGCCATTCCTTCTCCCTCGGTTGGTTCAGTTGCCTGATAACAGCTGGGAAAAAACTGTCCCTGAATCTGGAGGAACTCAGCGGGTGAGGCAGCATCTATGGAGGACAAAAATGCTGGAGAAACTCAGGGGGTGAGGTTACCTTCGATTGTTCCAGCATCTGCAGTTCCTTCTTAAACACTGAATCTGGAGGTGTGTGTTTTCACACTCCTTCACACTGATCGTATTTTTTAATATGAAAAAATTTCTTCAGGAGCCTACCATGGATTTTTCTAAATGTTCTTTTTGCTACAGTCTACACTGGCATGGTGGGCCGACACTTCTGAAAATGTTTGTGTACACTCTTTTAATAATATGTTTAATATGTAACGTGCTGATTTTATACTTTTATGGTTATTCATTTATTAAATTAGTAGTTGATTGGCCAGAAGATTGTGCGGCACGGTGGCACAGCTGGTGGAGTCTCTGCCTCACAGCGCCAGAGACCCGGGTTCAATCCTGACCTCGGGTGCTGACTGTACGGAGTTTGCACGTTCTCCCTGTGACCGCGCGGGTTTCCTCCCACATCCCAAAGACGTGCAGGCTTGTAGGTTAATCTGCCTTCTGTAAATTGTGTGTAGGGAGTGGATGAGAAAATGGGATAGCTTCGAACTAGTGAGAGCGGGTGATTGATGGTCGGCATGGACTCGGTGGGCTGAAGGGCCTGTTTCCATGCTGTACCTCTCAACCTGGGTTATGGGGAGAAGGGGGGAGAATAGGGTTAGGAGGGAGAGATAGATAAACATAACAACATAGACATAGAAAATAAGCGCAGGAGTAGGCCGTTCAGCCCTTCGAGCCAGCACCGCCATTCAATGTGATCATGGCTGATCATCCACAATCAGTACCCCGTTCCTGCCTTCTCCCCATAACCCTTGATTCCGTAGATCAGCCATGATTGAATGGAGGAGTAGAATTGATGGGCCGAAGGGCTTAATTCTGCTCTTATCACCTGTGACCTTTTGCGATTATTCACACAGAAGAGTGGAGGGTATATTGAAGTAAAGAAAATTGTTGATGAAGGAAGCAAAATGTTTAATTGATATGCACGCCAGCACCACTTGTGGACAAAGAAGGCACTGCGTCCACTTCTAAAATGTAGAGAATCTCTCATGACAATGAGGAGTTTTGGCCCCAGGCGCCGGACTTTGCACGCAATGTTGCACGGCCGCTGATTGGCCTTTGTGTTGTGCTGCACGCAAAGTCTGACACCCCGTTCAACTCTTGAACCGATGATTGGCCGTGAGAAGGAGGGGTGGTGGTGTCGGCGGTAAGCGAAGGTCCGAAGGTCGGACAGCTGGCCACGGGCGAGGCGCTGCTGCTGCTACTGCACTCCACGGGCTGCACTACGTCGGGACGGATGAGGCGGGGTCGGACGCGGCGCTCCGACCCGACCGTCCCCTCGACCCGAGGAGTAGCAGTCAAATACTGGACAAGGGCGGTCCCGTACTGGACAAACCAATTTAGCCCAATATACGGGATGTCCTGGCTAATACGGGACAGTTGGCAACCCTAAAACCCCTGTCCCACGGTACGAGTTCATTCCAAGAGCTCTCCCGAGTTTGCCCTGATTCGAACTCGGAGATTTACGGTAATGGCCACTCGTCGGTACTCGTGGCTCTCGTGGATATTTTTCAACATGTTGAAAAATCTTCACTAGTCTTCCCGTGCTTACCTGCCATTAGCGAGTCTTCCCGAGTACCTGCCGTTAGCGCTCAGAGACGTCCCCAAGCTCCGACGTACCCACTACGTTCATTCTCCGTGCTTACCACGAGTTTGATTTTTAGATGTCGGGAAAGCTCTTGGAATGAACTCATACAGTGGGACAGGGCTATAATAACCAAGCACTCCCAAGTCCTATTGCACCTCCGATTTCTGGATTCTCTCCCTGTTTAGAAAATAGTCTTCCTTCAGTGGTCGAAAAGTGACAAAAGATAAAAATAAGCTAGAGAGGACAAATCTAACAGCAGTGTCTTGCAATAAGTTACCAAGCAATTCCACGCTCAACTGCACACGAAGAATCCATGACATTTGTCCACAAAAACATGCGAGGAGATTTTTTCTTTCAGGTTATTGATAAAGCAGTTATTTCACTAACAAGCGGCTTGTGGCATGAGTTAACACAGTAATCAGCTCTGCAATCCCAGAGACAAACTCCAGACCAGAGTCAGCTTGGGTCACCGTGACCCTTCATTGCACGCTGTCCCCCAGAGCTCCAGTTAAACACAGCTCAAAGATCAGCAGTCCCTTCTTGATATATGTTCTGATTTTGGATTTATTTGTAAATGCGGCTGAAAGGCAAAGCGGTTATTTATCCACCACATGTTGTCAATCCTTCACATGATAACCTCGAAAGGGAGAAGAGAAACATTTTTAAATTTTTTAAATGTCGTCACAGTAAAAACAATCCTCGACTTGTAGCTAGAGTTACAACTAAATTAGTAGCGGGCGGCACGGTGGCGCAGCGGTAGAGTTGCTGCATCACAGCGGCAGAGACCCGGGTTCCATCCTGACTACGGATGCTGTCTGTATGGATTTTGTATGTTCTCCCCGTGACCCGCGTGGGTTTTCTCCGAGATCTTCCCACACTCCAAAGACGTACAGATTTGCAGGTTAATTGGCTTGGTGCGAATGTAAAATTGACCCCAGTGTGTGTAGGATAGTGTTATGAGCCTGTCCCACTTACGTGACATTTTCGCACCCGTCGTAGGTCGTTGCAGGTCGCCGAAAATCTTCAACATGTTGAAAACCCAGCGGCGACCAGAAAGACGCTACGACTCTTTGGGCAACTGAGGAGACGACTCACGACCGTACAGGCAACATATCGCGGGGTGAAGACTGGGTGGTCGAGATTAGTCGCCCAAAGACTCGTACCTTGTTCTGGCCGCGTAAACGGACAGGCCCTTCAGTGTGCGGAGATCGTTGATCGGTGCGGTCTCGTTGGGCCTAAGGGCTGTTTCCGCGCTGTACCTCTAAAACTGGAAAACTAAAATACACAAGGGAGCTAAAGGTTGTGTCAAATGGGAAAGTGTGGGGGAGTTTCTGCAAATCTGGTCCAGTGACGGACTGTCTCAACTACATCCTCTGATGAGGGCAAGTGTAAAATGGATTTGCCGCCCACCATAGACCGGAAAACTTATACCACCGCAGAAAATCCCAGGAGGGAGTAATCGGGCTGGGCCGCCCCGACTTGGGCGCCGAACCTCCCCCCGGACAACTTGGGGTGCGGAGGCCGCCCCGTGGGGCCATTCTGTGCCCTTCAGATGGGAAAGTTTCTGCAAATCTAGTCCAGTGACCTGCTACATCCTCTGATCAAGTGTGATTTCATAGACCTGAAAATCATCCCCAATCATGAGTAGGCCATTCTCCGTTCAATGTGATCTGGCTGATCATCCCCAATCCCCGTTCCTGCCATCTCCCATATCCCCTGACTCCGCTATCTTTAAGAGCCCTATCTTCTTTCTTGAAAGTACCCAGAGAACCTGCCTCCACAGCCGTCTGAGGCAGATAATTCCACAGACTCACCACTCTCTGTGAGAAAAAGTGTTTTCTCTAGAGAATTAGATGGGACCAAAACTGCAAACAATACTGCAGGTGTGGTCTCACTGAGGGAAATTCACTACCTTAAAACTAGTGGATGGTTCCACTAGTGGGAGAGTCTAGGACCAGAGGGCACAGCCTCAGAATTAAAGGACGGTTGATAAAGATGCTGGAGAATCTCAGCGGATGTGGCAGCATCAATGGAGCGAAGGAAATAGGCAACGCTTCATCCCGAAACGTTGCCTATTTCCTTCGCTCCATAGAGGCTGCCGCACCCGCTGAGTTTCTACAGCATTTTTATCTACCTTCGATTTTCCAGCATCTGCAGTTCCTTCTTAAACAGAATTAAAGGACGTTCCTTTTGGAAGGAGATGAGGTGGAATTTCTTTAGTCAGAGGGTGGTGACTGTGGAATTCATTGCCACAGATGGCGGTGGAGGCCAAGTCAGTGGATATTTCTAAGGCAGAGATAGATAGATTCTTGATTAGTACGGGTGTCATTTAGTAAAAGCGGGAGAATGGGGTTAGGAGGAAGAGATAGATCAGCCATGATTGAATGGCGGAGTAGACTTGATGGGCCGAATGGCCAAGTTCTGCTCTTATCACTTATGAACGTGTGAATTCAGCTGGCATCGATGTTAGGAGAAGGATATCTTGCAGGAAGCAGATGCACAGAAAGGATATCGAACTAACATCTGCAGTTAGACTTTAGACTCTAAAGATACAGCGTGGAAACAGGCCATTCGGCCCAGCGAGTCCGTACCCCGTACACACTTACACTATCCCACACACTGGCGACAATTTACAATTTTTACCCCAGCTAATTAACCTACAAATCTGGCCGTCTTTGGAGTGTGGGAGGAAACCGGAGCACCCAGAGAAAACCCACACAGGTCACGGGGAGAACGTGCAAACTCCATACACACAGCACCCTGGTGTGCACCCAGCATCTCCCTAGTTACCCTGCTAGTCTCCCCTCCCCCGTACACATCTCCCACCACAAGTCCCTCAATTCCCTTAGATCCCCACTGATCCCACTGACTCCTCCCCTGCCCTTATCCACCCTCACCCCTCCAGCTTCATATTTCTCTCCTCCTCTACTTTTTCGTCTCCTTTTCATCTCCAGTCTTTGTCACTTACTCCACCCATCTGGCAACCACCCCATCTTATCTGGATCCACCCATCTCATGCCAGGATAGACACAAAATGCTGGAGTAACTCAGCGGAACAGGCAGCATCTCTGGAGAGAAGGAATGCGTGACGTTTTGTGTCAAGACCCTTCTTCACACATGACCTGACCCGAAACGTCACACATTCCTTTTCTCCAGAGATGCTGCCTGTCCCGTTGTGTTACTCCAGCAATTTGTGTCTATCTTTGGTGTAAACCAGCATCTGCAGTTACTTCCTGCACAACACTGCCAGGCTTTATCCTGCCCCCACCCCTCTTTGCTAGCTCTCTGCTCACTCCCCCACCTCCACTCCCGACCCGAAATGTCACCTGTCCAATCCCTCCACAGATGCTGCCTGACCCGCTGAGTTACTCCAGATGCTTGTATTTTGCTTAAGTTCCAAGTGAAATGAAAGCATTTTCAAAGCAAGTGAATCCCTTAGGTAAAGAAATGAATTTAACAACATCAAAATTGAAACTTTGAGAGTTTGTAGAATGGGAGGAAAATGAAAAATTAGGTATAAGTTGTGGCACTTTAGGAAAATGGATCCTCGTGAAGAATGTAGAACAATGACCAAGGATGAACAACTTTAGCTGGAAACTACGGTGGAAAACTGTCCAGACAGAGTGTGGTTTGTTGAGTTGCGTTTGCACAGTAATGTTAGGATAGAAGAGAGCGGGGGAAAAAAACCAGGAAAAGCTTCTGGAATGTTCCACAATATGAGACCCTGTTACTCGGAACGTCGGCAACTCTTGAAAAGTTCCAAGCGTCACAGATGGGAATGGGAGCTGGAAAAACCCAGGTGCTGAAAAGCTCACAAGAACGATGCCAGGAATGAGTGGGTTAACCTATGATGAGTGTTTGACAGCACTGGGCCTGTACTCGCTGGAGTTTAGAAGAATGTGGGGGGGGGGGGGGGGGACCTCATTGATATTTACTGAATAGTGAAAGGCCTGGATAGAGTGGATGTGGAGATGATGTTTCCACTCGTGGGAGAGTCTAGGACCAGAGGGCACAGCCTCAGAATTAAAGGACGCTCTTTTAGCAAGGAGATGAGGAGGAATTTCTTTAGTCAGAGGGTGGTGAATCTGTGGAATTCATTGCCACGGAGGGCTGTGGAGGCCAAATCTGTGGATATTTTTGAGGCAGAGATAGATAGATTCTTGATTAGTATGGGTGTCAGACATTATGGGGAGAAGGCAGGAGAATGGGGTTAGGAGGGAGAGATAGATCAGCCAAGAATGGCACAGCAGACTCGATGTGCCAAACTGTCAGACCCCCAAACAGGTTATAAGTGAGGTCACCTGATGTTTCTTTAAACTCCAGGGAATATTGGCCCCTTTGACTCAATCAATCAGGTATTTGTAAGTTGCTGAGCAGGCTGGGTCTCTATTCCCTGGAGCACAGGAGGATGAGGGGTGTCTATTGAGGTGTCTAAAATCATAAGAGGAATAGATCGGGTAGATGTACAGAGTCTCTTGCCCAAAGTAGGGGAATCGAGGACCAGAGGTGAAAGGTTTAAGGTGAAGGGGAAAATATTTAATAGGAACCTGAGGGGTAACTTTTTCACACAGAGGTGGTGGGTGTATGGAACAAGCTGCCAGAGGAGGTAGTTGAGGCAGGGACTATCGCAACGTTTAAGAAACAGCTAGGCAGGTATATGGATAGGACATATTTGGTGTGATATCGTCCAAATGCGGGCAGGTGGGACTAGTCTAGATGGCCGGTGTGGGCAAGTGGGGCCGAAGGGTCTGTTTCCACACTGTATCACTCTATGACTCGATGACACCTCTTCTGAAATGGCACAAACCTTGTCGAACCCACTTAGTGGGTTCAACAACCATGAATGATGGATTTAAGCCTTTGAGGTGTTCCGACATGCATCTGCACACACTTTTTTCTCTAATCACGTTTAACATAAGATACATAAAACCAGCTGTTAGTCCAGCTGCTGTAAAATGTATTTAAAGACAGGAGCTATCTGTCTATAAACGTGGAGGTTAGGCTAGGTTTAAATACTCCTGGAAGTACTTCATTACGTGAAGGTGTACCAAATAATTGAAACCTTAAGTTATATTCAGCAGGGAGGCTGAGGGGTGACCTTGTTGAGGCGTACAAGCTCACGAGGGGCATGGATAAAGTGGACGCTCACAGCCTTTATCCCAGGGTAGAGCCTAATTTGAGGAAGGACATTCTTGCTATTGAGGGAGTGCATCATAGGTTTACAAGGTTAATTCCCAGGATGGCGGGACTGTCATATCCTGAGAGAATGGAGGTGCTGGGCTTGTATACTCTGGAGTTTAGAAGGATGAGAGGATATCTTATTGAAACATATAAGATTATTAAGGGTTTGGACACGCTAGAGGCAGGAAACATTTTCCCGATGTTGGGGGAGTCCAGAACCAGGGGCCACAGTTTACGAATAAGGGGTAAGCCATTTAGAAGGGAGACGAGGAAACAATTTTTCTCACAGAGAGATGTGAGTCTGTAATTCTCTGCCTCAGAGGGCGGTGGAGGCCGGTTCTCTGGATACTTTCAAGAGAGAGCTAGATAGAACTCTTAAAGACAGGGAAGATAGGGATTTGGGGAGAAGGCAGGAACGGGGTACTGATTGGGGATGATCAGCCATGATCACATTGAATGGCGGTGCTGGCTCGAAGGGCCAAATGGCCTACTCCTGCACCTATTGTCTATTGTCTATTCTAAAACTAGAGGCACAGCTGAGAAGGTTATTGGCTGCAACCTTCCCCCCATGTGCACTGTACACTGCAAGGGCCAAGAAGCGAGCGGGTAAGATAATCTCTGACCCCTCTCACCCTGGCCTCAAACTCTTTGAATCACTTCCCTCTGGAAGGCGACTCTGGACTATCAAAGCTGCCACAGCCAGACATAAAAACACAATCTTCCTTTTCCATTTTTAACCAGTGTTCTGGTCTATTTCTTGCTGGTCTATTTCTTTTTTATCAACGAAATTGTATGTATTATCTGGAATGTTCCCTGGCCATAATTCACTTTTATTCCAAATTCTGTATCCTGAAAGTGCACCGAATTTTATTAGCTTTAATAAGTTTGGAAATATTTCTGGTTTTAAATTTTCGAAATTTGAAACTGTTTCCTTATACCCGTGTATTTTAACGTTTATATCCACGTAGTAGCTCTACTCAATAGCCAAAAATCTGTAGCCTCCTTTTGATCTGGTATTTTATTTCTGGACAGATATATGTTGAAGAAAGAACTGCCGATGCTGGAAAAATCAAAGGTGGACAGAAATTCTGGAGAAACTCAGTGGGTGAAACAGCATCTATATAGTGAAGAAATAGGTGACGTTTCTGATCGAGACCCTTCTTCAGACTGATGTGGGGGTGGAGCGGGCGGGTGGCGGGAAGAAGAAAGGAAGAGGTGGGGACAGTAGGCTGTGGGAGAACTGGGGAGGGGAAAGAGGGAGAAAGCAGCGACTGCCTGAAATGGAGAAGTCAATGTTCATACCGCTAGGGTGTAAACTACCCAAGCGAAATATGAGGTGCTGCTCCTCCAATTTACGGTGGGACTCACTCTGGACAGATATATGGATAGGAAGGGTCCATGGGCCAAATGCAGGAAAATGGGACTAGCCCAATATGCCAACTTGGTCAACATGGGCAAGTTGGGCCGAAGAGCCTGTTTCCGTGCTGTACATCTCCGTGACTCTCTGAGATGGGCACATGGATGTTCAGGGAATGGAGGGATGTGGTTCATGTGTTTAGTTTGGAGATACAGCGAGGAAACATGCTGTTGGGCCCACCGAGTCCATGCCGACCAACGATCCACACACATTTGCACAATCCGACGTGCTAGACACAACTTACAGAAGCCAATAAACCGACAAACCTGCACGTCTTTGGAGTGTGGGAGGAAACCAGAGCACCCGGTGAAAACCCACGCAGGTCACGGTGAGAACGTGCAAACTCCGTACAGACAGCACCCTGTAGTCGTGATCGAACCCGGGTCTCTGACACTGTGAGGCAGCAACTCTACCGCTGCGCTACCTTGACACCCCATGTGCAGGCAGGGAGATAGAGACAAAGAGCTGGAGTAACTCAGTGGGACAGGCAGCATCTCCGGATAGAAGGAATGGATGACGTTTCAGGTCGAGACCTTCCTTCAGTCTCATCACCCATTCCTTCTCTCCGGAGATGCTTCCTGTCCCGCTGAGTTACTCCAGCTTTTTGTGGCACGGTGGCACAGTGGTAGAGTTGCTGCCTCACAGCGCCAGAGATCCTGACTACGGGTGCTGTCTGTACGGAGTTTGTACCTTCTCCCCGTGTCCTGCGTGGGTTTTCTCCGGGTGCTCTGGTTTCCTCCCACACTCCAAAGATGTGCAGGTTTGTCAGCTTATTGCAAAATGCTGTAAGTTGTTACTCCAGCATTTTGTATCTATCTTCGGTTTAAACCAGCATCTGCAGTGCCTTCCTGTGGGCCGAAGGGCCTGATGCTGTGCTGTACTGTTCTACGTTCTATGCTCAGACTGGATCCTCCACGCCCCCCCCTCTCCCCCACCTAAGTGCAGAGTACATTTTCAACAAGCAAGTCCCATTGAACTGTCTCAGAGACAAATAGCAGTGCGAGCCCATAACTGAGGCAGTCATCAACATTCTTCAACAACCACGACCAGCAAGTCAACTTGAATGCACTTGAATTTCAGGCCAAGCATTGTATGAAAAAAAAACGTATTTTCTGTGGGAATGCTCCTTTTTCGAGAGGCTTATGAAAGGCAGGCAAGGGAACCGAGGATGTTTACATCCAAAGGAACTTCAGTAGGACAAAACAAAATAGGGGCGGTCAGGGTGGTGCAGTGTTGGAGTTGTTGCCTGACAGCGCCACAGCCACGGGTTCGATCCTGACTACGGGCGCTGTCTGTACGGAGTTTGTACGTTTCTCACCCAGAGAATTGTGAGTCTGTGGAATTCCCTGCCTCAGAAGGCGGTGGAGGCCAGTTCTCTGGATACTTTCAAGAGAGAGCTAGATAGGGCTCTTAAAGATAGCGGAGTCAGGGTATATGGGGAGAAGGCAGGAATGAGGTACTGATTGTGCACGATCAGCCATGATCACATTGAATGGTGGTGCTGGCTCAAAGGGTCGAATGGCCTACTCCTGCACCCATTGTCTATTGTCTATTGTCCCCGTGACCTGCATGGTTTTCTCCGAGTGCTCCGGTTTCCTCCCACACTGCAAAGACGTGCAGGTTTGTAGGTTAATAGGCTTTGGTAAAATTATAAATTGTCCCTAGTGTGTGTAGGATAGTGCTGGTGTACGGGGATGGCTGGTCGGTGCGGACTCAATGGGCCGAAGGGCCTGTTTCAGCTCTGTATTTCTAAACTAAACTAAACTAAACTAAAAAAATTAAAATAATTCAGCTGCATATTCTTTCTTGCTAAAGACCTCCAGGGCCTGCTGTGTCCAGAACACTTTAAACTTTATACTTTCTTGTTAACAAGTACATGTAAAATAAATTAAATAGCCTTTGAAACAGAATGCATTGATACATTAATTAAGATTTTGATCTATAAGGACTGCACAGCAAATGAATAAACGTTGAGAGAAATGCTTGAGGATTTACTGTAAGTGCATGCCGACAATGATTAGATTAGGATCAGCTCATTGTCTTATATGAAAGTTTAGAGGAGAATGGTGGGGGCAGTGGTTTTATACACAGAGGCTAGTGGTGGGGGCAGAGACGGTAACTTGGTTGAGTTAGTTTCATTTATTGCAGAGAATTGTGGACGCAGCCCAGACCATCACACAAACGGACTTTTCTTGCATTGACTCCATCTACACCTCACTCTGCCTCGGCAAGGCCAGCAGCATAAACAAGGACCAGTCGCACCCTGGCCACTCCCTCTTCTCCCCTCTCCCATCAGGTACAGAAGTGTGAAAACGCACACCTCCAGATTGAGAAGGTAGAGAAAAATGCTGCAGTAACTCAGCGGGTGAGCCAGCATCTATGGAGCGCCAAGGAATAGGTGACGTGTTGGGTCGAGACCCTTCTTCAGGGACAGTTTCTTCCCAGCTGTTATCAGGCAACTGAATCATCCTACCACAACCAGAGAGCAGTCCTGAACTACTATCTACCTCTTTGGTGACCCTCGGACTATCCTTGATCGGACTTTGTTGGATTTACATTGTACTAAACGTTATTCCCTTATCATGTATCTGTACACTGTGAATGGCTTGTAATCACAGCCTGCCTTTCCGCTGACTGGATATCACGCAACAAAAGCTTTTCACTGTACTTCGGTACACGTGGCAATAAACTAAACTGAACTGAACTGTCATGTGTACCATTGGATAGTGAAATTATTGTTGATGCATGTTTTATACTCTCAGCAGATAGACAATACATGATTACAGTCATGCTTTCCAAAGTGTACAGATACAGGATAAAGGGAATAACGTTTAGTGCAAGATAATGTCCAGTAAAGTCCGATTAAAGATAATCCGAGGGTCTACAAATGAGGTAGATAGTAGCTCAGGACTGCTCTATGGTTGTGGTAGGATGGTTCAGTTGCCTGATAACAGCCGGGAAGAAACTGTCCATGAATCTGGAGGTGTGCATTTTCACACTTCTGTACCTCTCGCCTGATGGGAGAGGGGAGAAGAGGGAGTGGCCGGGGTGAGACTGGTGCTTGATGATGCTGCTGGCCTTGCCAAGGCAGCGTGAGGTATAGATGGAGTCAATGGAAGGGATGTTGGTTTGTGTGATGGTCTGGGCTGCGTCCACAATTCGCTGCGATTTCTTGCGTTCTTGGAAGGAGCTGTAGAGGTTGGTGAGAGTTTTTGCGGACATGCCTTAAGTCGTCCTAAGCCTTCTAAGTAAGTAGAGGTGTGGGTTTGCTCTGGCACATCGATATGCAGAGAATGGAGGGATATCCGTGGATTGTCACCTTGTCGTGGTGGAACAGCTTGAGTGGACCTGAGATCCTGAGATCGATGCCGTCTGGAGCTATGCTCCTGGTAGGGCCAACCTTGGCGGTAAGGTCGAGGGGGAGGTCTCTGACAAAGAGCAATCCAACCAAGGCCTCAACGGTGGAACAGGCGGAGGACGATGGCTGACCTTAGTGGAGCGTCACAACGGCTGGGAAGGCGGATGAAGGCTGCAGCAGAAAAGGGTCTCCGGTCATCTTGGACTCCATGCCACTGGATTCTGACCCAGATCTGTCAAGGACCATGGGGTGGCTGTCTGTGCACCAGTCTCCCCACGTTAAACAAAGTCACGCATAGATGTCGTCTAACACTGGAGACACCCATGGTCAGCCACGACCGAAGGGGGCCTAAGAAGAAGGTAGGGATATGGATCACATATGGGCAGAACTTCATTTAACTTGGCATCATGTACAGCACACATATTGTGGGCCAAATGGCCCATTCCCTGCTGTAGTGTCCTCTGTTCTCAGTCGTGACATTGAGATTTAGTTTAGTTTAGTTAAGTTTTGAGACTCAACGTGGAAACAGGCCCTTATTTGTTCTTTCAAAGTTCTGAATTACGTTTATTTTAGGGAAAAAGAGGAGAGGAGGGGTGATATCATCTTTCATCTCAACACACGACATCAAATAAAAATTAAAGCAAAAAGTTATAAGGTCAAAAATTCACGATTTCTTTTGAACTCCAAACTTGCAGTCTAAGGAGAAGTGATGCCCAAGAACTGGTTGCAGTAATTTAGACTTCAGTGATTGCTATTTGACCTTTTCACCAGGACAGCAGATGAAGCCTCAGATTTCTAATATTAGTTAAAAGAAAATGCACATGCCTTCATTTGAACTTTAGTCAATCGGGTTCAGGATCTGCATCTTAATTAAGATTAAAGAGGTGATAAGCAGGACTCCTGAATCCCGTTTAAACAAAACTTTTAAAAATAAAAATCACTGTCTTTTAGAATATTTCGTACTCAAAAGGGTTAAGGAAAAAAATATTTATCCTCCAGATGATTTGGCAACCACAAATACTCCAAATGGCTTTGATTTCCTCTCAATTTGTTTTCAATACATGCATAGCTGACCCTTGGCGAAACATTTTCAGAGTCTCCTATTTTATCTTGAAGGAAATTCCTATTCATTCCAGTAGGAATATCACCTGGCTTTCATTTTCAGTCTCCACCATCTTACTCAAAACAAAGAGAACTCAGAAGAGATTGTATATTTCTTTCTCGGGTGAAGTTCTATTTTAAGATTATTCCTTAATTGAACACACATTGAAAGATATCGGACCCCATCAAAAGATACTTGAACCAGCTAGCATTTTATCAAATTAACAGATCATTTTTGTAGATTTGATGTACTTAGCTGCGGGGATTAGGTTTTTTATTTGCCCGGGTAGATTTTTTGCAGATAGTTTGTGCAGAGTAGTATTTCAACCAACAGACCATCACAGTTAAAGTCGTAGCTCTCTTTCCTCCCCTCCCCTCCCCCTCCCTCCAAGATGTTTATGTGTGCACAGTGCTTGACTCCTGCTACCATTCCCCAGCTTGGAGTTGAGTGAGGGTGGGAGACACACGTTTGGAACGAGTGCATGGTTTCAGCTGTGTTTGTGAACTTGCGGAGTGACAGTACGTACAAAGGCAGGCTCCACCAGATTAAGCAGCAACCAACGAGAAACATACACCAAGAGCCAGAACTTACTTACATGGAGATAAATAGTTTGGGATGAGATCTTGGTCTCCGACTGTTAATAGTTAGAGAAAGAGGAGCTGTTTGTGAAACTCGCTTTAGGGATTGCTTTGGAATTTTTATTTTCTCATTCCGTAAGTTTAACTCACATCGGAAAACCACTTGTAGGCAACTAAGGAGAATTATTTAATAACGTATTTCCTACAAGTGGTGGTCTTTGCCCCCAACGGTCCCCATTCGTGTAACCAGAGATTTTGGAAATTTATTGTAGTATCATTTTAAGATACAGCATGGAAACAGGCCATTCGGCCCATCACGTACACACCGACCATCCATCATCCGTTCACCACAGTTCGAGGTTATCCCACTCTCTCATCCACTATCTATCTACACACGAGAGGCAATTTTACAGATGGCCGATTAACCTATGAACCGGCACGTCTTTAGGATGTGGGAGGAGACTGGAGCACCCGGAGGAAGCCCACGTGCTCGCAGGGAGAACGTGCAAACTCCACACAGACAGCACCCGAGGTCAGGATCGAACCCGGTTTCTCACTGCTACTACAATCAGTCTGGAGGAAGGTCCCAACCCAAAATATCACCTGTCCATTCCCTCCACAGATGCTGCCTGACCCGCTGAGTTCCTCCAGCACTTTGTGTTTTGTTTCCTGCGTCTCCACTCCTATCGTTTATTTCACTAAGATTTTGTGAAGTTCCACAAAATAATACATGACTTGATTTTCCAAATCTACCTGCCTCTATCTCGCTCTATGGTAAATATCTAAATGAATCCCATGCCCAAGCCATGTAATAATCCTGTCTTTAGCACTGGCTGTTGTTCTGTCGCAAATTGCAAACTCACCTCCACTAGTCCCACCTGCCTGTGTTTGGCCCATATCCCTCTAAAGCCGTCCTATCCATGCACCCGTCCAAATGTTTCTTAACTGTTGATGATGATAGTCAAAATCGCCATTGTGGTTCAATTTCAGCTATGATCTTCAGTAGACTGTGACCTTGGTTACACTACGGAGTTTAATTTTGCACTATCAATTCTTGCTATTGAGGGAGTACAGCGTAGGTTTACAAGGTTAATTCCCGGGATGGCGGGTCTGTCATATGCTGAGAGAATGGAGCGGCTGGGCTTATATACTCTGGGGTTTAGAAGGATGAGAGGGAACCTTATGAAGCATATAAGATTATTAAGGGTTTGGACACGCTAGAGGCAGGAAACATGTTCCCGATGTTGGCGGAGTCCAGAACCAGGGGCCACAGTTTAAGAATAAGGGGTAAGCCATTTAGAACAGTGATGAGGATACACTTTTTCACACAAAGAGTTGTGACACTGTGGAATGCTCTGCCTCAGAGGACGGTGGGGGCGGGTTCTCTGGATGCTTTCAAGAGAGAGCTAAAAAGGGCTCTTAAAAATAGCGGAGTCAGGGGATATGGGGAGAAGGCAGGAACGGGGTACTGTTTGGGGATGATCAGCCATGATCACATTGAATGGCGGTGCTGGCTCGAAGGGCTCAATGACCTACTCCTGCACCTATTGTCTATTGTCTATAATCAAGGTCACCAAATTTTACTGTTATTAATTTGGTCAAATTAAGATTCAATAATCAATAATACAATTAATTAATAATTAGTAATATGAGGCGACCAGACCATAATAGCACGACCAAAATGAAGTCCATGGTTCTATCCTGACTACGGGGGCCATCTGTATGTTCTCCCCATGACCTGCATGGGTTTTCTCCAAGACCTTCCCTTTCCTCCCACACTTCAAAGGCGTGCAGGTTTGTAGGTTAATTGGCTTGGTGTAAATGTAAATTGTCCCTAGTGTGCGTAGGGTAGTGTGAACGTGTGGGGATCGCTGGTCGGCGGTAGACCAAAGGGCCTTGTTTTATGCTGTATCTCAAAACTAATCTAAACTAAGCCAAACTAAAGGGCAGATGCTGGTTTACACCGAAGACAGACACAACATGCTGGGGTTACTCAGCAGGACAGGCAGCATCTCCGGAGAAAAGGAACAGGTGACGTTTTGGGTTGAGACCCTTCTTCAGTCCAAGTGTCAGTTTCAAAAGCCTGATGGTTTTCCACTGCACTCTCGCATAGGAGAGATGCCATCAAGCTGGAGAGGGCGAAGGCAAGATTTACGAGGATGCTGCCAGGACTCAAAGGCCTGAGCTACAGGGAGAGCTGGGCAGGCTAGGACTTTATTCCTTGGAGCGCAGGAGGCTGTGGGGTGGTCTTACAGAAGTGTATAAAATCATGAAGGGAGTAGGTAGGGTGAATTCAATGAGTTTTTTAGTCCAGGGGGATGGATATCAAGAACCCCGGAACATAGGTTTAAGGTTAGAGGGGGAACCTGAAGAGCAATATTTTCCTCCAAGAGGGTGTGGGGTGAATGGAAGGAGCTTCCAGAAGAAGTAGTTGAGGTAGATACAATAATAAAATGTTGAAGACATTTTAAAGATAGATGAACAGGAAGGATTTGGAGGGATATTGGACAAATGGAGACAATGGGTGCAGCCTTATGGGCCTGTCCCACTTACGGGACTTTTTCGGCGACTGCTGACACCCGTCATAGTCGCCGTAAATGTTCAACATGGTGAAAATCCAGCGGCGACCAGAACAAGGTATGACTCTTTGGGCGACTACTCACGACCATACAGGGTTCAGCCCGCAACATGTTGCCGGGGTGTCGCCTGTATGGTCATGAGTCGTCTCCTCAGTCGCCCAAAGAATTGTAGCGTCTTTCATGTTGAAAATTTAGCCGATCTGCAACGACCTATGACTGGTGCCGGCAGTCGCCGAAAAAGTCGCGTAAGTGGGACAGGCCCATTACATGCCAGCTTGGTCAGCATGGACAAGGTTGGGCCGAAGGGCCTGATTCTGTGCTGTACAACTCCATGGCTCTACAAACGCAACTCCTGTCAAAGTTGGCAAACCTTGTGAGGGGTTTAAACACTGCACAAAGTTTACTTTCTACCTCATTGGCGACCCTCGGACTATCCTTGATCCGACTTTGCTGGCTTTACCTTGCGCTAAACGTTATTCCCTTACCATGTATCTGTACACTGTGGACGGATCGATTGTCATCATGTTATTGTCTTTCCGCTGACTGGTTAGCACGCGACAAAAAGCTTTTCACTGTACCTCGGTACACGTGACAATAAACTAAACTGAGCTGAAGTCATTGGACAGGGCAGGTTGTTGCTCTTCATGTGTTATGAATTGCTCGTCTACAGACACTAAGTAGTCTACGTGATCAGAATTAAATTACATTTTCACTGTATCTTGGCACACGAGACAATGAACTAAACTAAACTGAACTAAACCAACCTTAAAGATAGAAGAAGAAGGGTCTGAAGATGGGTCTCGACCGGGAATGTCACCTATTCCTTCGCTCCATAGATGCTGCCTCACCCCTCTACAGCATTTTTATCTACCTTTAAAAGATACAAGAACTATTGTAATTGCTTAACATAATTTATGAAAAATGTACCTTTAAAAAAAAAGTGATTGCAATGCATTAAAGCGTAAATAAATAACTTAAACATTGAAATAAAGAACTGAATTTAACTTTCTCTTCCCTCATCTTATGGAAATGAATGGGAACTCTGATTCCATAGAGGTCGGGCCAGTCAGAAATGACTTATTTAATGAGTAATAAATCAGGGTAAATAGTGACGGGGTTATGAGGTGACTTTATTGACTCCATGAGGTGGGGTTGAAATAATGTATACTCCATAATTCATCTTCAACCAAAGACTACGCTGAATCCTGATGCAGTGTTAAATATGCTGCTCGGAACACCTATTAGCTCCTGAACTATCGAGGCTTTTACAAGCTTATATTTCGTTTTATCAATAATTATCTGCTGGATGTATAATTTAATGAGTAAAATAACAAGCAGACTCGGGTAGTGGGCTGAGATATTCCAGAGGGTTCAATCTTTTCCCCGTCGCAATAGTTTCACCTCTCACCAGGGAAGTTAGTGTTTTACAAAAATAATCATTTTTTACGAGGTCAGACAAATAAAACAACAAATGTAATTGGAGTTTTTAAAAGCAAGTTTAAACATTTAAACTTGACATTTATGGTTAAGGTTCTGGAATAGAGTGGATGTGGAGAGGATGTTTCCACTCGTGGGAGAGTCTCGGACCAGAGGTCACAGTCTCAGAATTAAAGGACGTTCCCTTAGGAAGGAGATGAGGAGGAATTTCTTTAGTCAGAGGGTGGTGAATCTGTGGAATCCTTTACCACAGAAGGCTGTGGAGGGCAAGTCAATGGATATATTTAAGGCAGAGATAGATAGATTATTGATTAGTACGGGTGTCAGGGGTTATGGGGTGACTGCAGGAGACTGGGGTTAGGAGAGAGAGAGAGATCAGCCATGGTTGAATGGTGGAGTAGACTTGATGGGTCGAATGGCCTAATTCCACTCCTATCATTTGTAAACTTATGAATGTGAAAGTTTAGCGGGAGGAGGCAAGAGAATGTGTTTGAGAGTGATAATAAATCAGCCATGATCGAATGGTGGGGTAGATCTGATGGGCCGAATGGCCTAATTCTGCTCCTCTGTCTTATGCTCTTGTGGCTGAGACAGAAGGAATTGCAGATGCTG